>NW_023270718.1:5308759-5408789 GCF_011800145.1 Mirounga leonina
AGCCGGGGACGGGCCTCCCGGGTCTGAGGGAGGAGGGAGCCGGGGACCGGCCTCCCGGGTCTGAGGGAGAAGGAGCTGGACTGGGGTCCCAGATGAAAAGTTCCTCTGTCCTCTCCTCCCAGTATGGGGGGACCCAGTACAGCCTCGTGGTGTTCAACACGGTGGACTGCGCTCCCGAGTCCTACGTACAGTGTCACGCTCCCACCAGCAGCGCCTATGAGTTTGTCACCTGGCTCGATGGCATTAAGTGAGCTTTTTCTTGTGCTTGGGGTGCGTTGGGGGACCCTGTGAGGGACCGTGAATGGACGGCGGCTTGGTTTGAGCTTCAGAAACCATGCCTCACACTGGGTGGCTGGAAGGGCTGAGAGGGATAGTTTTTGTCCGCAGATCAGCTTCTGTGGTGGGTTCTGTGTGCTCAGCGGTTTTGCCATCCGGTGTGGAAGTAGAAAAATCTTCGCAGTTTGGGAGGCCTGTTGAGCTCCAGCGCCCATCTCGTCTTGTGAGGTTCTGCACATTCTTAGGCTGTTTCTCATCTGTACTCCAGTTTTCCTTTTTCAGATGGGCCCCCTGAAGCCTGAGTGCAAGGGGGGTGGGGCCTAGGCCAGGATAGAGCCCTCTGGGCTTTGGATGGGATTTGGGATGTTCACTTCGCCCGCTCAGTGCAGGTGCAGGCAGCCTGCGACCAAATCACAGCTAAACCACAACAGAACTCCCAGACCCAGGAGTCCCTGCTCCCTTTGTGCCTAATGTAGCTTATCTCCTACCTCTTTAAAGGGGGGATGTTATAGTACTTACTTATTTATCGTATTGTTTATTCTGGGTTGCATAACAGATTATCCCAAAACTTAGTGGCTCGGAACAATAAACGTTGATTATTTCATGCCATTTCTGTACGTAAGGAATTCAGGACTGGCTTAGCTGGATAGTTCTGGCTCAGGGTCTCATGAGGTTGCAGTCATCCAAGGGACTGGCCGATCCGTTTTCAAGGTGGCTCACTCTGTGGCTGCAGAGTGTCCTCCTAACCTGGCAGCCGGCTTATCTCAGAGGAAGCAACACAACAGAGAGAGCAAAGAGGAGGAGGCTACGAGGGTTTTTATGATCCAACTTTTGGAAGTCACACAGCATTACCTCTGCCATGTTCTGTTTGTTATAGAAGGCAGTCCTGTTCAGTGCGAGGAGCATGAGGGGAGACGAATGCCAAGGGTGTGAATACCAGGAGGTGGGGATCACTGGGGGGGCCTGGCTACCAGGACTTCGTGCATTCTTCGGGAATTAAATTAAATGAGTTGGTGACCACTTAAAACAGCACCTGGCATGTATTAAGTGCTATGTTAGTGTTCGCTGTTGTTTCAGCTCTCGGTTTCTTGGTTTGTGAATGGATAATGGTAGTCCGGATCTCGGGTGCTCTTGGGAGAATCACAAGCTCATCTTCATGCGGTGCCTTCATCCTGCCTAGCCCAGGGTCTGGTCTGGGGTTAGAGTTCACTAAGCGGCACCGGTTCATGGCTGTTGTTTTCTTCATACGTTTATGCAGCAAGTGTTTGCTGAGTGCCTGCTTTGTTCCAGGCTGTTTGTGCTGGACTGGGTGCTGCACGTTCACTGGGAAGCTGACACCCGTTTGACCTCTCATGGTCATTCGAGCTACTAGTCAGGACAGAGTAGGATTTCCCAACCTCGGTACTGTTGATACTTTGGGCCAAATAATTCACTGTTGCGGGGGGCTGTCCTGTGCAGTGCCCGATGTTCAGTAGCCTCCCTGGCTCTAGCCACTAGATGCCAGGAGCCACCTCCAAGTTGTGACACACAGAGATGTCTCCAGACATTGTCACGTGTCCCCTGGGGTGGGGAGTTGGGGGGACAAAACCCACCCCAGCTGAGAAGCACTGAGATAGATTGTTGTAAGACTTGAATAATGGTAAGTGGGGGCTTTTTGAGGCCCAAGTTCAAGTGTGCTGTCCCTCAAGTACCTAGCACTGAGCACGGTCTGGCGCCAAGGAGGTCTAGGAGAACTGTGTGGAATGAGGGAGTGCGTGAATGAATGCCCAGAATGCACTTTATACTCTGATTCTTCCTGGTGAACCATAAGGTGCAAGACCCAACTCCAGTATCCCTTCCCTGGTGCTGGCAAACAGCCAGTCGCTCCCTCCCCTGCGCCTGCCACTCCCAGCTGTTCCCCGGTCGCAGCCCCATGCCTCTGGACTGTGAATGTCTAGGTCCCTGGTGTTCTGCTTTTTTGTTTCCAGCTGGGGCCTGGCACCCAAAAGGTCTCAGGAGGCCTTGACAGTAAGTAAATGAGTGAAAGCCATGGAAAAGATAATCACTAAGAAACCAAATCTTCTAGTGGGTGTTGACGTGTCAGGACAAGCAGTTAAACCCCCTTATTTAAAACTTTCCAGGGGTGCCTGGCTGGCTCAATCGGAAGAGCATGATCTTGGGGTTGTGAGTTCAAGCCCCACGATGGGTGTAGAGATAACTTAAGTAAATAAAAACTTTAAAAAAATCTTAAAAATAGATAAGTAAATAAGTCTTTACAAAGCATGTGGAAGATAAGAGGGAAATGCTTTCTGAGCACATTCAGCACATATCCACACCTCCTCCTTAATCAACTTAGTTACACTGTACCTTTAGCCAAATGAAAAAGCTTTGTAGGCTGTGTGCTCACTGCGGAATCCTCCCAATGAGCTGATAAACATTGGCAGGGGTCATTGTTTTACCAAGTCCTGTGTAACCATCTAAATTCACTTTCTGTGACGTTGCCAGGTGGTCTGGCACAAAGATCACAAAGGAAGTCTGTGGGTTTTGTTCCCACTCGGAGAAGAAATCTTATCTTCTCCCAGAACGTCCGTAACGTAAGGAACAAAGCGTGCAGTGTCATTTTTGAAACGTCCTTGCTTTGGGAAGATTTATTTCTGATGTTCCATTTCCTTTCTTTCAAGAGGGGCGGGTTTTTTTTTTTTCCTCCTCCCCTGCAGCAAGTGACCCAGAATCAGAAAGAATAGGGTAGAAGGAGAAGGAGCCCTGAGTGTCTTCTCCCTAGCACTGTGACCATCTGTTCATTCATTCATTCATTCCTTCAACAAATGTTTGTGGTGCAAACTGTCCTGGGCCCTGAGGAGTTGGGGACATAAGGCAGGCCAGGTCCTGGCCCTCTTGGAGCTGGTGTCCATAGTGGGGCGACCAGCCGGGCGGGTCAAGTCTGGTCACTGTAGACAATCACTCGTTTTGACCAGTACCTCCGGGGGCCTCCAAGGGCTCATTACCCCGTGAGGGCAGGCAGCGAAGACTGGGGATGTGGGTATGGCATCAGCAAGGAGCCTGGGAAGCAGTTAAGAGTCAGAGCCCACCTGTGGCACCAGGGCACTTTCATCTTCACATTTGCATCATTGAGGGGTCCATTTGGAATTAAGGCTTATCGTAAACTCTGTGGTATTCAAAACATATTTTGGCACTGTCCAGATTTTATTTCTGCTCCCCATTTTTCAAGCGGTTCTCATTTCCTGGACAAAACATGTGTTCCATATCTCTCTCAGCGCCTAACAGACAGCCTACCCACCCTGGAAGGAAAAAGGTTTTAGAATCTCAAAGTGATTGGTCGATCACACTTTCTCTCATAAATTACTTTTTATAATTGAGATAAAATTCACATAACAGAGGTGATTTTTTTTTATTCTTATGTTAATCCCCATATATTACATCATTAGTTTTAGATGAAGTGTTCCATGATTCATTGTTTGTGCATAACACCCAGTGCTCCATGCAGAACGTGCCCTCCTCAATACCCACCACCAGGCTAACCCATCCTCCCACCTCCCTCCCCTCTAGACAGAGGTGATTATTTTAAAGTGAACAATTCAGTGGCATTTAGTGTGTTTATGCTGTGCAATCTCACAGGCCCAAAACGTTTTCATGCCCCTAAAACGGGACCTGCACCCATGAAGCAGTTGCTCCGTATCTGCCCCCTGCCTTCTGGCCAGGCCTAACCAGGACACTTTTGGCTCAAAAAGTCTCATGAAAATAGTGGTTTGATTTATTCGGGAACAGGAAGTCACAGCAGGGTGGATGCAGGGTCGGTTCATTCATTGGGGTCTGCCCCTGAAACTCTGGCCTTCAAGTTCTTGTGTGGAACAGTCTTGGTGGTAAGGAAGAGGAGGGCTGGGAGCAGGGCGTGGGGGTAAGGAGCATCGGTGGGGCCCGAGTGCCCTGAGAGGGGGAAGGCAGGCTTCGGGGTCGCAGGGCTAGAGGGAGAAGAGGGCGGAAGCCTGCAACTGATAACAGTTGGCCTGAGAAGTTTGGGAAAGGAGCAGAGGGGTCAAGCTGCTGTGGTTCACTCATTCAGGAGGCATGCTCTGAGACCCTGTGTGTCCTTGAGCAGCTTGGACACAAGCTGGAGATGTCTCCGACCGACCACTTGGTCCCCCTCACTGAAGGCTACCCTGACTCTGGGAGTCAGGTGCGCTGTGGAGGGAAGCCTGAAAGTCACAGTATTTGGTGACATGTGATACGATTGAGGGTGGGCCCTAAAATCAGGTGGCAGCTGAGGCAGGCTTCCTGGAGGAGGGGACGCTGGACTTGGGGTGGGGGTGGTCATAGGACAGATAAGCAGGGGGCGCCTGGGTGGCTCAGTTGGTTAAGCGACTGCCTTCGGCTCAGGTCATGGTCTTGGAGTCCCTGGATCGAGTCCCGCATCGGGCTCCCTGCTCGGCAGGGAGTCTGCTTCTCCCTCTGACCCTAACCCCTCTCATGTGCTCTCTCTCATTCTCTCTCTCTCAAATAAATAAATAAAATCTTTAAAAAAAAAAAAAAAAAAAAGGATAGATAAGCAGGGATTTTCCTCCTGGGCCAGAAGAGGGATGTGTGGGGTCATGGCAAACAGCAGAGGCAGAAAACTGGTTATGTGGCAGATCACGAAGACCAGGGACACGTGAGACATTCTGGACTACTTATACCTAGAGGAGGATGGAGCAGGAAGGTGGGCAGAGCCCGGGGTACGGAGGGCCCCAGATGCCCAGCTGAGAACTTGGCTTTATTCTGGTCTTAATGGACATGGTTGGATTGGCAGCCCTTTGTTATGTATTTATGTACATACGTGTTTATGTGAACTCCATGCCACACATGGGGCTCAAACTCCGACCCCAAGATCAAGAGTTGCATGCCCTACCGACTGAGCCAGCTCCACACCTTTAGCCGTTCAATTTTTTTTTTTTTTTTAAGATTTTGTTTATTTATTTGACAGAGAGAGAGAGATCATCAGTAGGCAGGCAGGCAGAGGGAGAGGGAGAAGCAGGCTCCCCGCCGAGCAGGAAGCCTGATGCAGGGCTCGATCCCAGGACCCTGGGATTGTGACCTGAGCCGAAGGCAGATGCTTAACCAACTGAGCCACCCAGGCGCCCCTAGCCATTCAATTTTAACACACATTTCCCGAGGCTTCCCTAATGCCAGACTGTGGGGTAAGAGAGGAGACCAGTGCGGGGGCCACAATTTAAGGGGACAGGATCCTGAACGCTCCCAGAGAGGGGCCCAGTCTGCACACATGTACCTGTGGCAGAGTCGGCCTCACAGCCATGTGACCTGGAGAACTGTGGTGGCAGCAGCTGCACTCACATAGAGGCTGTCCCCAAGCCACGCCCCAGTGGGATGGTCGCTGGTGACCTGTCTGCACATCAGATGGAAGAGAAGCCCGAGTCTGTGTATGAGTTTCCTGGGGCTGCCGAAACAAAGTAGTAAGAACTGGTTGGCTTAAGGGCACCTAGGTGGCTCAGTCGGTTAAGCGTCTGACTTCGGCTCAGGTCATGATCTCAGGGTCCTGGGATCAAGCACCACGTCGGCCTCCACGCTCAGCGGGGGCCTGCTTCTTGCCCCTCCCCCTGCTCATACGTGGGTGTGCTCGCTCGCTCTCTCTCTTAAATAGATAAATAAAATCTTAAAAAAGCAAGAACAAAAACTAGTTGGCTTAGAACCACAGAAAGGTAGTGACACAGTTTAGATCCAGGAGCCCAGGATCAAGGTGTGGGCAGGGCCATGCGGGCCAGGCTCCTTCTGGAGCCTGTGGGGGAAGGTCCTTGTCTCTTCTAGCTTCTGGTGTCCCCAGACAATCCTTGGCTTGTGATAGCGTCACTCCGATCTCCATATGGCGTTCTCCCTGTGTCTCTACATTGTCTTCCTTCTGAGCATGTCTGTTTCTGTATCCACATTTCCCTGTTTTGACCATAAGGACCTGGGTCACATTGGATTAGGGCCCACCCTGTGACCTCAGTGTAGTGTCCTTACCTCTATAAATACCCCGTTTCCAAATAAGGTCACATTCTGGGATTATGGGGGGAGGGAGGTTAGGACCTTCAGTGTCTCTTGGGGAGGGGGACACAATTCAACTGGGAGGACAGAGAGGCCCCCATATCTGGCTGGGAGGGTGGGCAGAGGCCAGGGCTGGCTTTAAAGGTGGAACAGACAGCCCCGAGGGGAGGTGTGGAGGCATGGGGACACGGGACCAGATCATGGGCCAGGTGTCCTGGGCCTTTCCCTGTTCCGTGCTCTGGCAGGGCCTCTGGCCAGAGGTACTCTGTCAGAGGGGATGACAAACAGCCCTGTCCACATTCACTAGGCCTGGCATTGCGTCGGCACTGGGGATAGAGCAGGAAACTCCGCAGTGTCCGTGTGCCCAAGTGCACGGTAGAGTGTGGGGAGGAGGGCGACATGGGCGCAGGCTCTTCAGCTGTGGCCTGGGGGCTGGGAGGTGGCAGCCCAGGGTGCCACAGGGGACCCTGGGGCTGACAGCCTCGCCCCCTGCAGGTTCATGGGCGGGGGTGGTGAGAGTTGCAGCCTCATCGCAGAAGGCCTCAGCACGGCCCTGCAGCTCTTCGATGACTTCAAGAAGATGCGGGAGCAGATGTGAGTGTGCCCAGCCTGTGCGGCTCCCCGTGTCTCTTTCCACCTGGCTTTGTCTGCTGCGGGACTCCCCCCACTGCCTCACGCTGGGGAAGTGGGTGGGCTCTGAGCCCTGAGCGCTCTGGCTGGGAGGCAGGAGGTGTCCCCTGGCCAATGCCTGGTCTGGGTGTCCTCATCGGGAAGAGGATCCTGCTCCGGGTCTGCCTCCTGCTTTCCCTGCCTGCTCGGCCCCTTAGAGGGAGTCAGGAACCTCTTTGGGCCTCAGTGTTCTCAGTTGTAAAATGGGGCCGTTACTCCTGACTTCCTGTGGCGTGGAGTACTTCCACTCTCCGGGGCCTGGGTCTGTCCCTGCTCAGGGCCCCTGTTGTTACCTGCTCCATGTCTTTCCTTCTCCCTGGCAGCGGCCAGACACACCGCGTCTGCCTCCTTATCTGTAACTCGCCCCCGTACCTGCTCCCTGCTGTCGAGAGCACCACGTACTCTGGGTACACGACGGAGAGTCTTGTGCAGAAGATAGGGGAGGTGAGGACTCTTGAGTCTGAGGGAGGAGCTCAGGGAGGGGGGCCTGGACTCCTCTGAGTTGTGACCAGCTCTGCTAACATCCTTTTGGAAGAACTATAACCCAGAATCCCCTGAGGCAGCTAATACAGTCCCACGGTCACTTGTCTCAAAGCCTGATGGGAATTTAGTTTTAGGGCCCAGTGGGTGTGGCAGCCGGGGGTCGGCCCCGATGGCCCCGCCCTGACCACGCCTCTCTTCTCCTGCAGCAAGGGATCCACTTCTCCATAGTGTCTCCCCGGAAGCTGCCTGCCCTAAGGCTTCTGTTCGAGAAGGCAGCTCCCCCGGCCTTGCTGGAGCCGCTGCAGCCACCAACAGATGTGAGCCAGGACCCCCGGCACATGGTGCTGGTGCGGGGGCTCGTGCTGCCGGGTGAGGCCTGAGTGCCAGCAGTGGGGCAATGGGGGGTGTCCCCCTCTGCTCCCTCTGACTTGGATTTCTTTTTTTTCTTTTTTTTTGACTTGGCTTTCTCTCCCCTCTCTCAAACCCCTTTGCACGGGGGCTCGGTCGTCCATCCTTCGCTCTCAGTTGGGGGTGGTTCAGCCCCAGGCCCCCTCCAGCCAAAGCAGCCTGTCCCCCTGCCTCCAGCTCCACCCTCAGGCGCCTCACTCTCAGCAGCCCCCCAGCAGCCTCTGCCCCCTGTCCCCCAGCAGTATCAGGTATGGATGTGGCCAGGGGGATGTGCTCCTGGGGCCTTGTGGGAGCCCTGGCCTCTTGGGAGAGACCTAGCTGGATGTCTGGGCTTGCGGGGTGATGGGGAGTCTCCACTGGGACCCCGAGGTGGGTGGGACACTTGGGGGCAGAGAATGCCCTCCCTGTGGAGTGATGGGAGTCATCCTGCTGTGATATCATGGCCGGGGCAGCTGTGCCTTGGGTGGGCACGGTGGCGTGACCCTACGGGACACCCGGACTGGAGTGCGCAGTCCTCATCACCTTCTACCCCCAGGTCCCTGGGAACCTGAGTGCAGCTCAGGTGGCGGCCCAGAATGCAGTGGAAGCTGCCAAGAACCAGAAGGCTGGGCTAGGCCCACGCTGTGAGTCCCAAGGCGGGGATATGAGGTGGGCTGAGGTCAGCCGGGCCTCTCTGCACATCTGTCCCCACCTCTTCTCTTGGTCTCTTCCACAGTCTCACCCATTAACCCTCTCCAGCAAGCGGCTTCAGGAGTGGGTCCCCCCTTCAGCCAGGCGCCGGCCCCACCACTACCCCCGGGGCCCCCTGGCGCCCCCAAGCCACCCCCTGCTTCCCAGCCCAGTCTGGTCTCCACTGTGGCTCCTGGCCCAGGCCTGGCCCCCACTGCACAGCCTGGGGCACCGTCCATGGTAGGTGCTTGCACAGCTGCCCCACTGCCCTACTCCTGTCTGCTGCTGACAGAGCAGAGGCCTAGCAGTTTGCCTTCCTGAGGAGGGTGTAAGGATACGTGGATCTCGTTGTCCTCGGTCCTCAGGGGTTCACGGGGTTGGTGCCACAGACGACTGAGACTAGAGGGTCTGGGGACGGAATGGCGGGGCTTTGGCTCCTGGCGGGTGTGAACTGTTCAGAGGCGTCCAAGGGATCCTGGGAGTTGGGGCACCATGGGTCTTAGAGTTCTCAGATCTTATGGAGTCAGAGCATTTATGGTCCCAGGGACTGTCGAGTGGTGTTGAGAAAGGAACCTGCATTCTGTTCTTCCTGCTGGTCTGTCTCTCTCTTGGGATGCCCCTCCCCGGAGATGGTCTGACCCTGCTCCACTGCCCTCCTTGCTCCCCTCTGGCAGGCGGGCTCGGTGGCCCCAGGCGGGGTGAGCGGCCCTTCCCCAGCCCAGCTAGGGGCCCCGGCCCTCGGGGGGCAACAGTCAGTCTCCAACAAACTCCTGGCCTGGAGCGGGGTCCTTGAGTGGCAGGAGGTGAGTAGCTCGGGGAGCCACGTGGATCTCACAGCCTGTTAGGACATGGGGCTGGGCCAGGGTCCCTGTGAGGCTGTGGCACTTTTGGTCCTGAGGAGAGTCTCAAGAAGCCTTGAGTTCAGGACCCGGGAGGTAGTAAGAATTGTGTTGCCGTGAAGCACTGAAAAGTTTTCAGTTTCAGGGCGTGACGGGGGTTCAGGGGATCCCCTGCCGGGAGGGGACAGAGGTTATGGGACCGCTGGTCTGGAGGAGGGGCCCAGGGCTTGTGGGACTTGAGCTGGGGGAGGTCCTGAGCTCTGGGGCTCCCAGGGTAGGGCAGGAGAGGTTGAGGGGACCGGGCTCTGGGGCCCTTTTCACCATGACACGTTCTCCTTTTCCACTCAGAAGCCCAAACCTGCCTCCGTGGACGCCAACACCAAGCTGACGCGGTCGCTGCCGTGCCAGGTCTATGTGAATCACGGCGAGAACTTGTAGGTGACTGACTATAGGGCTGGGGGCTGGGTGGATCTGGGCTTGCATCCTCCTGACGCCTCTCCCCTTGGCCCTCAGGAAGACAGAGCAGTGGCCTCAGAAGCTGATCATGCAGCTCATCCCGCAGCAGCTGCTGGTGAGTGGCTCAAGGGAGCACCGCCCGCCCCTCCCGGTCGGCTAGTCCCATTCTCTTCCCTCGTCCCTTCCCTGCCCCCCCCACCTGCCTCGGCTCCTTGCTCCTGACTTCCCCACTCTGCATGCCGGCCTGTGTCTCCCGCAGACCACTCTGGGCCCTTTGTTCCGGAACTCGAGGATGGTGCAGTTCCATTTCACCAACAAGGACCTGGAGTCCCTGAAAGGCCTCTATCGCATCATGGGCAACGGCTTTGTGAGTCCGGGGCAGGGCGGGTGCCTACAGAGCTTCTAGAACTGGGAGGTGTGGGTGCCCCCTCTTCCTCTTTCTCAGGGGTGACTAATGCACGTCCTCTGCCAGGCCGGCTGCGTGCACTTCCCCCACACGGCCCCCTGCGAGGTGCGGGTGCTCATGCTCCTGTACTCGTCTAAGAAGAAGATCTTCATGGGCCTCATCCCCTACGACCAGAGCGGCTTCGTCAACGGCATCCGGCAGGTCATCACCAACCACAAGCAAGTCCAGCAGCAGAAGCTGGAGCAGCAGCGTGGGGTGAGTGACCAGGGCCTCCCTCCCCTCGCACCCACCCCTGCCCACCTGGGCCCCTGAGCTTGTGGCCAGACCCCCAGCATCTCTCCTGGGCTGAGATGTGGCCACCTGGGTTCAGTCCCTTCCCCACATTTTCTTGTGATCTTTGTACCCCTTTCAGTGTCTGGATTGAATCTCAGACACAGCCTTCCCTTGGGGACTTGGGAAAGTAAGGTTTACTTCCCAGACCACCTACCCCCAAAGAACGTTCCTAGTTCCTAACAGGTTCCCCTTCAGGATTCAGAAGGCTCCCCCTGCCCAAACACAGGACCCCCACTCCCACCCCCAGTCACTGACCTGCTCCCTGTCCCACACAGATGGGGGCACAGCAGGCACCCCCTGGGCTGGGCCCCATTCTGGAGGACCAGGCGAGACCCTCACAAAATCTGGTGAGGAGAGGGCTGGTGGGGTCAGGGCCAGGGCGGGGGAGACCCCCAAAGAACACTGTCATTTTGACCTGACCTCGGAGGCCAAGAAGTCTGGGGAATCTGCCTCGTCCCTCATCCCCATCTCTTCCTACCAGCTCCAGCTCCGCCCACCACAACCCCAGCCTCAGGGCTCTGTGGGGGCCTCCGCAGCCTCAGGACAGCCCCAGCCCCAAGGTGCTGCCCAGGCCCCCCCAGGTGCCCCCCAAGGCCCTCCTGGAGCAGCCCCCGGCCCTCCCCCTCCTGGACCCATCCTTCGGCCTCAGAACCCTGGAGCCAACCCCCAGCTGCGGAGTCTCCTCCTCAACCCACCTCCGGTGAGATTTGGGGGTGGGGGGCAGATGGGCGCCATGGGGCTGGGCCCTGGACCCTGATGGTTCTGGTCCTTTTGTTTGGGAGGAAGGAGGTTGGCTTTGATCAGAGGGCGTGAATAGAGCCCTGCCAAGGGCCCCAGGCAGACCAGCTCCTCTGTGTCTATCTTATGTAGGCTGCTGCTAAGATTCCTTTGAAGAAAGACCCCCCCCCCCCGCAACCACTGGATGAGATGTTCTCTGAGCAGCTTCTGTGCTAGAGGCTGCTTGATGGGGTGGGGGCTCTCTCTGAGCCACTTTCTTTGTTCTCGCAGCCCCAGAGTGGGGTGCCCCCACCCCAAGCCTCCCTCCACCACCTCCAGCCACCAGGGGCTCCTGCACTGTTGCCCCCACCACACCAGGGCCTGGGGCAACCCCAGCTGGGGCCTCCCCTCCTGCACCCACCGCCTGCCCAGTCCTGGCCCGCACAACTTCCCCCAAGAGCTCCACTGCCAGGTAAGGAGGTCCCCGGGGAGGGCAGGGGTCTGGACTGAGTGTCCCAGCAGCCCCTGGGCTAGAGCCTCAAGACCAAGGGCTCCTGGGAAGTGAAGTCCTGGATTCAAGAATGGTAGCTGGTCCCCACCCCCCCAGGATTCTTGGGAGGCTCGGAGGGCTCCTGGAAAGTACAGCCCAGGGGGTCAAGACCTAGTGGGGCAAGATCTTTTTTTGTGATTCCTTTCCTGTGTGTCCTGGGGTTGATGGGAAACATAGTCTTAGGGCCAGAGAAGTAGTTTGGGGGATGGGCTCCTAAAGGCTCATGGAAATCAGCACATTTGTGACCAGACGGGGCCAGAAGGTGCCTCTGATGGGTCCCCCTGGGGCTTCCTAGAAAAGTCATTACCTTGGGCTCCCAGAGGAAGAGGGAGGAAGCAGGCCCAGGGCCCTCCAGGGCCCCAGGGACTACTGGGAGATGCAGTCCCTTCCCCACTGCCCCCCAGGTCAGATGCTGCTGAGCGGGGGTCCCCGGGGCCCGGTTCCCCAGCCGGGCCTGCAGCCCAGCGTCATGGAGGACGACATCCTCATGGATCTCATCTGAACCCCCGACACCCAATAAAGTTCCTTTTAACACACACCCCGGCTCCCGTCACTGACGTCCCCCAGGACTGGGCAGGAGACCTGGAGGAGACCTCTCTGTCCTTGTTTTCGCTTCAGCAGATGTCCCTGAGGCTCTGGGCTGGTGACACCAGGGCCTCCACAGTGAGTCAGGCAGTCTGGTGCAGCCTGGCTTTGGGCCGGGGGGGTGGGATGTGGAGGCAGGCAGGCAGCGCTCACAGGGCCGTGTGCCCTCGCGGAGATAGGGTGGGTACCCGGAAGAGGCCTCTGAGCCAGCTGGGCTCAGCAGTCTTGGAGGAGAAGTGGGAGTCGACGAGGCCGAGAAGGAAGGAGGCAAGTGGTGATCTAGGTGCGGGGACAGCAGAAGTGAACGTGTGAGGGCAGGAGAAAGCTTGGGGTATTCAGAGGTGCAAGTCCAGCTTGAGGATGAGGGACCCGGAGAGGTGGGCAGGTGCCAGGTTGGGAGGATGCTCGGGTTCCAAACTGAGTGGCTCAAGGTTTGTCCTGAGGACGCAGAAGAGCCAGGGGAGGTCCCACGTGCAGGGAGCAGGTCTGGATTGGCTGGTTGTCAGGGTCTCTGGGTTGTCGAGTGCAACGGGGCAAGACAAGGCCAGGAATGCGGGGAGGAGGCCGGGGTGGTGGCCCCGGGAGGGGAGAGGCTGGTGGAGGGGCTGGGATCGAGTCAGGGGGCAAGAGGGGTGAGTCTAGGGACTTGGCATGCCATGCAAAGGAATTGAGGGTGAAGGGGTGGCGTCAGAGTCTGCCCCTGGCTCCTGGCCTGGGTGCTGGTAGATGATGGAGCCTCCCTGAGTGAGGGAACTGGGGGAAGGAGCCGGTAGTGAGTGCTAATGGTTCAAGGAGTGTCCATGTCACAGGTCACGTGTTGGGAGTTCAGGATGTGTTCTTAGGAAATGGCATATGTTTGATTGTTAAAGCCACAGGAGTGGCCAAGATCACACGTGAGGAGAGGCCAGCCTCAGGTCCCAGAGACGGACCTTCCAGGGCCTTGAGCAAGGTGGACAGTGGGGCTGTCCCTGAGGTGGAACACATGGCAGGGGACAGGTTTGGGACGTGGCGAGGCAAGAATCTCCTCAGGGAGACGTCTAGGGGGCAGCTGGATACAGACACGATGTGGAGTGCAAGGACGGTCCAGCCTGGAGGCAGAGAGTTCGTTGTCTGTTGTCAAGACCCTAGACTAGCATCGCTCAGCGCGTGGTCCATGCCTGGACCACCAGCATCCGCATTGTTTGGGACGCTGGTTAACATCCGATTCCTGGGCCCCATCTCAGGAGAGAGGTTGCAATCTGGTGGCCCATGGGCCACTCTGCAGATGAGTTTTGTTTGGCCTTCCCTGTGTTAGCATACGTAGCCTTTTTTCCTAACGAGTTAGTTGTAAAAATCAGGATAATTCGCACGCAAACACACACATACACACACACACACACTCTCTGTCTCTCTCTCTCACACACACACACACACACACACACACACACAATCTTCAGCCTTGGCTTCTCTTGACAAGTCAGAAGTTCTGGCACCTCTGGGCCCGCCCTTCTGCCTAGCAACAATGGGCTGGAGCTGCCCCTTTCGCTGGGGCGTGTGCTCTCTGGTTCGCCACAGTCCCCACCACTCCCGTTTGGCTCCCCCACCGCGAGGCAGAGGGTCATTGCCTTTGGGCTTGCACTGTGGTTGTTCCTGTGGTAGCATTCAGAGGCAAGTGAAATCTTTCTTGTACCCATGTCTCTATCAAAAGTGGCAAAACGAAAGAGAGACCGAGAGGGCCACGTGTTTCGAGAAAAATGGGAGCGAGCCTATTTCTTTGTGGAAGTGAAGAGCATGCCTATGTGTTTAATATGCAAAAAAATCGTATCTGTGTTGAAAGAATACAACCTGAGACGTCATTACGAATCAAAGCACAGTAAGAGCTTCGACCAGTACACAGAACAGATGCGAGACGCGATACTCAGTGAACTGAAAAAGGGCCTCAAGTGTCAGTAGGGTTTGCTTTGGAAAGAAAGCAGGTCTGAGAAGCGGCGTTGCTGCAAAGTGCAGTTCGAGTAACGAGCAAAGCACGACCTGGGCGTTAAAGCCTTCCACTGATGGCGAGTTTGTAAAGGAGCAGGACGGCGGGTCCTGGACAGAGATGTTCGCCTGTTGAGACTATCCTTTCGGCCTGACGGGCATTTGCGTTGCGCCGTGAGTCGAAGATAAAACCAGAAGATTTACAAGTCCAGGTGCTTGAAAGAGTCAACTCCACTGTGGCCTTTTCTAGCGTTGCTCATGAACTCTTACCACCCGGCTAGCTTTATTTATTTGTGGTATGGAGAATTTTGACATGACCGAAAAAGTCTGTGACACGGTGCCCAGGCAGGCCCAACGCTGGGAGATGAGCTATTTTGTGTGTGTATTGACAGAAATACTCACACAGACTGGCAAGAATTCCTAAGCACAGTCACAGACCGTTGTGGTAATGTAATGATCTGTGTCACAGGGGGCCTTGTTAGGGCACCTCAATCCCGGGAGGCAACACTTGGCGAGGACGCAAGTTAGCTCGTTGCCTCAATCACCAGGACTTGAGTTGTGTTCAGAAGGTACATGGAACACACCGCAGATGTCCTCGACACGCTCCTGTGCTTTAACTGCGGGCAGGTGGACAGTGACCTTGACCCGATGTATTGACAGAAGCTCTGTGACCTGGTCGTCACGTAATGGTGTGGAAGGGATCTGCACTGTTGAAATCCGTCGACTTGGTTCATCTCCAATGAGATGAAGGCCACACCTTGGTTCCCCTGAGAAGGTTGGTCAAAGACTTTTGGTCGAAGTTACAACCCCTCCCCCACTCCCCCTGAACACTAGTTCTCTGCAAAGACGTTCACAAACAGCTACTTGAATGTATGATCGTGTTTGCCCAGTCCTGGCAAAAACGAGGAAGCCACTGGCAAGGAATAGTTCCTTCGCTGCAGTTGGTTTCCAGAAACAAAAGACATGGCCTAGACCATATTCACCCAGCTGGTGGGGTTCAAGACCAAATTCCCCCAAAGGCTCTCTGCATCTAGACTCTGTGAAAATGAACTAACACTGTCCAGTTTGCCTTCGTCGGTTACTGTCGATGATGTGAATGCAGACCACAAGTTGTAGTTACTGAACTACAGGGCCGTAGGGTGCTGATTCCCAACTGTGACGCCATTGGAAGATCACACCCCTACAACTCTCCAGCAGTTGTCTTGAATTTCGGTGTTTGGAGGTGCCCACGCTTGTAAACAGCTGTTTTCCGTTACAAATTGATTCAAATGAAATAACCATTCCTAGTTAAGGATTCAAGGTTGAATTCTAAACTGCCCGTCCCACTATGACATCCATGGCCTGACGCTGACCTCTCGGTGCGGAAGGGGGGTGAGTTCAGCCTTCTGGCTTCAAAATCAAAGGAGCAAAAGAATTATGAAAGAGAAAATTTTAATAATTAAATATTTCTATTTTTCAATTTGTATTTTTTCAATTTTGAATTTGAAATATAAACTCCAGTATCATACATGTTTGTATTCTGTTCCATGCATTCACCATCGTTCAGTAAAGATACAATTTGATTTTATTTCTGGCCGTCGACTTTTCTCATGCCTGGCTAGTTCACTCATTTATGTGGCCCGCCTGGCTCCTGTATGCATTTGAGTTTACCATCCCTGCCGTGGCACTGCTGAATGGAATCTGGGGGCGGGAGGGAGGCTGGGAATCGCCATTTTGATCGAGCTCCCTAGGTGGCTCTGTCACAGACAAAAGACTGAGCAGGAGACGCTGGTGGTGGTTGAAGGGAGAGTGGGTGACATTTCCCGTCCTGTATGTAGCAGGGGTTTTTGAAAACTCAGATGGCTTCAGGGACCAGGCAGGTGATGGAAATGTGTGAAGCGGACGGGTGTAAGACAGTAGGGAGTGATGGGGACTGTGGCGAACTTGCAGAGTGCTTGCCCCACCTAGTGGCATTTAAATTGCAACAACAACAACAAAAAAAAACACTGTGAGGACCAAACAAAATCCGCTTGTGGGTCTGATGAGGCCATCGGGCTACCATTTTGCGACCTCTGGAAGAAGAAGACGCGGGGACAAGGACAGCCCTGAGATAGATCCACAAATCCGGGTTGGGCAGGGAGCCAGAAGGCAGGAGGACTGGGCAAGTGTGTTCTGGAAGCTGAGTATTTTTGAGGAGAGAGCAATCATCAAATCTGCTGCAAGGAGAAGACAAAGGGAGAGCAGCCAGCGCTGTTTCCACCTGGTAGAAATAGCCCTGCAAGGAGACACAGGTTTGAGTCCAGGACAAATTGATCGAAAAGAAATGTTTCCAGTTGCTGGTTTGTCCGTCTCCGGCCAGTGAGGCCCTCTTGACCTCAGCACCCAGGTAGATGAACTGAAGGGACCAGCCTGATGAATTCACGGGTGTGTGTGCACACGAGGCGAGGCAGAAGAACACTCAGGGTTACTAGAATGCCCAGAGAGTGAAGAAATGCCTAGACACCTAGAACTCACCTGCACTTTTCACAGTCATGAGTAAAGGCGGTTGGCTACATGCTTAATGTGCCTCTTAGAACCAGCCCACACCAGGAACACATCTTTTGGGAAAGGTTTTCTCTGAGTGCAAGGTACTATTAAAGCTACTTGAATGGAGAAGGAAATAGTGAAAAACTTAGAACTGCAGGGGTTAAGCTCTGCTGATGCATTGATTAGCTCTGTGGCTTTGGGCGGGTGCCTCTGCCTCCCTGAGCCTCAGTTTCCACCTAGGTCAAGTAGTAGCTTTCCCCGCAAGATTGAGCATGTGGCAGGTTCAGCACAGGCCTCCCCACAGGAGAGCTGCTTTTAGCCCCTGTTGTCCTCACTGTCCAAATATACTCTTAGAAGGCAAGCGTAGTGAGCAAACCTGTTTCTAAAAGCGCACGCCAACTTGTCAGAATCACCAGAGCATCCATGAAGGTCGTAATTGGGTGAGTGACTAGTTGGAAACATTCATTTTTAATCAATTTGCTTTTGGACCATGTATCTAGAGCTGGAAGCAAGACTAGGAAATTCGCGAGAATTCTCCCAACTGGCAAAAGTTGCAGAACATAACTGGGGGGAAAGAAAAGATTAGGGTAAAAGTGCTTAAACACCAACACATTCATGGTTGTGAACCTGTCTTGAGTGAGAGAAAATGCCCACCTGATACTGATAATGAAGAAAAACTGAGAAAATGAGACCTTCTAGAAGAGGTATATTTGTCTCAAGGTACACAGAACTCACATATTTTTTCCACCATCTTGAGTTTTTATTTTAAAATTAACTATAAACATGTAATGAGCTACACACATGATTACAGTTTCATAAAGATAAAAAGGCACCAGTGTGTATAGAATAAAAAGTTCCCTTTCATACCTCTTTTCTCCTCTCATCCCAAACACAACACTGAGCAAACCACTTTCTTCCCCAGAGGTAGACGTACCAGTTTGGTGCTTGGGTTTACATGCATTTGGTTGTTGAGACATTTATAGTCTCTTAAATGTTTCATATAAGTGGGGTCAGTTTATCTTGTTTTGTTTTGTTTCACTTACGTAGTGGCCACCTGTCCATATCATTCATTGCATGTGGCCCCATTAAATGGCCCCATTCCAATTCCACACAACATCCAGTCTGTAGAAGTTGTCGGTGTGTAACAGACCCCACCAGTCAGTGACTTAAGCAGCAAGCATCTGTCGCACAATCACTCTGGGTCAGCAGTCCAGACACAACATAGCTCGTGCGTCTAGCTCAAGGTCTGTCTGTGTTGCAGTCAAGCTGTGGCCAGGGCTGCAGTCTCATCTGAAGGCTCAACTGACAGAGCACCCACTTTCAAGCCCATTCATGGGCTTGCTGCCGGGTTTCAGTTCCTCACAGGTGACTGGACGCAGAGCCTCAGTTCCTTGCTTCCTTGCCCAAAGTCTCCCTCCGTTTTTGACCACGTAGGCCCCCTCATAGTACAGCTCACAACGTGGCTGCCAACTTCCCTGGAAATGAGGGGGTAGCCAAGATGGAAGCCAGAGTCTTTTTGTAACCCAGTTACGGAAGGGATATCCCATCACTTTGGCCATATTTTGTGGGTTACAACAACTCAGTCGGCCCAGCCCACACTGAAGCTGAGGAGTAATAATGGGAGTATAATACCAGGAGGAGTTGGGGTCAGGGGGGCCATGTTTGAAGCTCTTTGCCACACTGTGCGTGGCACTTGGTTAGCTGTGCAGATTATCACTTAAAAATGCTGCAGAGAAGGAGCATATACGTATTTTTATATATTTTTTTGCTCACTTGTGCAGGCATTCCTGCGGGATCCATTCTTAAGAGCAAAATTTCAAGATTGAAGAGTGTGCTGATTTTGATTTATTTGACTCTTTAAAAACTGAATTTATTTTTTGTATATATAAAACCTTCATATGGTTTACACTTTAAGAGGTTCCAAAATCAACCCGATGCATAGTCTCTCCCAGCTACCTCTGGAGATCAATTGCCAATTTTCTAGTGTTTATTTGTTTGTTTTAATTTTAAGTAGGCTCCATGCCCAACGTGGGGCTTGAACTCATGACCCTGAGATTGAGTCACGTGCTCTACCAACTGAGCCAGCCAGGCGCCTCTCAATTACCAGTTTTCTTATGTGTCCTTTCAGAGCTATGTACAAGCAGGTGGAAGCAAACAGAAACATACTCATTTTCTGGCTCTGCTATCCAGTGGCAGGCTAGTTTATATTTTTAAAACAGCTTTATTGAGGTATAATTGACATACACAACTCTGCACATATGTAATATACACATGTTAATGAGTTTGGATATCTACATACACCCGTGAAATCACCCGTTCAAGCCAGGTAGACATCTGTCACTTACAAATTTCCTTGTGTCCCTTTGGGTTTCTGGGGGAGGGGGGGCGGGGGGCTAAGAGCACAAACATGAGATCTACCCTCTTAAATTTCAGCTCACAGTAGAGGATTGCTAACTGTCAGCACTGTGTTATACAGCAGATCTCTACAACTTAGATTCAGCCTACTTTTTTTTTTTTTTTTTTAAGATTTTATTTATTTATTTGACAGAGAGAGAGGCAGCGAGAGAGTGAACACAAGCAAGGGGAATGTGAGAGGGAGAAGCAGGCTTCCCGCGGAGCCGGGAGCCTGATGTGGGACTCGATCCCAGGACCCTGGGATCATGACCTGAGCCGAAGGCAGACGCTTAACGACTGAGCCAACCAGGCGCCCCTAGATTCAGCCTACTTTACTCGGTAGATTACTCTTTTTCATCTGACAATGTATCTTGTAGTTTATACCAGGGCGAAAAGCCCTCTGTTCTTTTTCATGGCTTCAGAGTATTCCTTGGGTAAATGCCACCATTTTTTAAAGCCCCTATTATGGGTCATATAGGATGCTTCTGACCTTGGTGGGGTGCCTGTTTTAAATGGAGACAGAACTGCCAAATTGCCCCTTCCAAAACTATCTGATTAATCACTCATTTGTGGGTATGGATCTCCCTGCATGAGGAGAGGCGAGGCGGGACATGGTCAGCTCCATGTAAGGAGGAAGACCTCTGGAGCGTTTGGAACAGTGTGCTGGGGGGCAGATGGTGGTTGAGGGACAGCTGTGAGAAGTGCTGTGGTGACAGGGATGGGAAGGTCCCATCTTGAGTTGATAGCCATGGTGTGCCTCGGGAACGAGGGACAGGAAAGTGAGGTGTTCACTCCTGATGCCCCTCGTCTTTTTCCATCACGTGGGGGGCACGGGCTTCTGCTGAGGTTAATTGGGAACCTGGGCTTGAGACCCCCTCAGCCTGTCCTTGGCTGTGACCTCAGGCTCTTGCCTCCCCGATCCTTGGTTTCCCTATCTGGTAGAATGAGGATGATAAGATTGCCATCCTCATGGCGTGAGTTTAAAAGGGAAACGCTAAACGTAGTGTTCAGGAAATATCTATTATTACTGCTTTCCCAAGAATGATCTTTTTTAAAATGAAGTGATCCAGGCACAAGGAGTCCAACCCACTCCACTGTGCGTGGCTCACGATCAACCAGGTTATTACTGAGAACCTCAAGGAACTTAATAGAATACCAGGAGGCAGCAGCAGGGGCCCGGTTGACCCCGGAGGTGGTAAATTTGCAATGCATTTGTTTGAAAAATATTGATTGGATGCCTGCGAGGGACTGGGGATGAGGCGGTGAAAAGATGGGTGTGGTCCTGCCCTCTGTAGTTGGCAGGAAGCGGCCAGGTTGCTCACCTTGCAGAAGGTTCTCTCCTATATGTAAGGTGAGGCTCTAATACAGTGACCTTGAAGGGCCCTGGTGAGAATTTAATAACTAACCCCAGAGTCTAATGTGGGTCAGGCTGTTCCCCCTGGTGGCTGTCCTCCAGTAGTAACTCAGGAGCCCCGCTGCTTTGGTTCAATAACCAGCCCCTTCCTTTTGGGGTCTTTGGTCTCCAACTGGGAACAGAACATGGGCATGGAGAGTACACACAGGCTTATATCTGCCTGGGACCAGAAGCGATGGTCCTGACATCATGTTGCTCATGCTTATGCTACCACGGGTGAGAACGAAATCATCCCAGTCTCCTCCGGGGGAAGCTGGGACAGGTGCTTTTCTGGTGTGCCCTGGAACGAGAAATGGGGTGCTTAACACGTCACACCACTTCTGTAGAGGCGTGGAAGGCGTTCTGAGGGGGATGTGCACTCGGACCTAGAGTGCTCTGTGCTGGACTTTTGGGACATCGCTGTGAATAAGCTAGACATGGTCCTTGTCCTTACAAAGCTCCCAGGCTTAATGTGGGGGCCACAGATAAGTACAAATCATGATGAGAAAGTTTAAGGAAGAATACATAGAGCCTGAAGAGCATGTGTCAGGCAGACTTTTTCTTTTTTAAAAAAGATTTATTTAATTTTATTTCGGGGGGAGGGGAGAGAACTAGCATGGTGGGGGAGGGGCAGAGGGAGAGGGAGAAGCAGGCTCCCCGCTGAGCAGGGAGCCTGACATGGGGCTTGATCCCAGGACCCTGAGATCATGACCTGAGATGAAGACAGACACTTAACTGACTGAGCCACCCAGGCACCCCCAGACCGTTTTTTAAAAAAACATTATTTTGTAATTGCAAAACCAAAAAACAAAGAATCTTCAGGACAGAGATCTCTTTACTCCCATTTTGTTGTGTGAAGCATTTTTATTTGTCCGTGTTGCCTTTGTGTTCTTGTCTGTGTCACATACACATCCACCCCATATGTACTCCCAATTTGCCCTTTTAGTAAACTCAGTCAGGTTGGTCAAGTGGGGTTATTTGAAAAGGACATTCATATGTCAGGATGGGCTGGGCTGGGCTGGGCTGCAAAAACAACTTCCAAATTGCAGTGACTTGAAATAGCAAAGGTGGGTTTTCTCCCTCCTGCTACATAGAGGGTTGCCTTGGAGCTGCTGCTGATAGATCTTGAATATTGCCAGAAGCATGGGAAAGGCGTAGGGAGCTCTGGGCTTGCACTAGTAATTAAATGCTCCAGACCGGATTCACATATGTCATTTTGCTTGTATCTCACTGGCCAGAATTCATCACATGGCCCCACTGGACCATAATGGGGTCAGGAAGTGCAATCCTTTTCATTGCTGGGCAAAGTGGAGTTCGAAATATATGGCAGATAGCACTAATGAGCATCTGAACACTTTAAATGTTTTGTTTTAACCAAGAACTTTTTTAAAAAAATATTTTATTTATTTGACAAAGAGAGACAGCGAGAGAGGGAACACAAGCAGGGGGAGTGGGAGAGGGAGAAGCAGGCTTCCCGCGGAGCAGGGAGCCCGATGTGGGGCTCGATCCCAGGACCCTAGGATCGCGACCTGAGCTGAAGGCAGTCGCTTAACCAACTGAGCCACCCAGGCGCCCTTAATTTTATTTTTTTAAAGATTTTATTTATTTGACAGAGAGAGACACAGCGAGAGAGCGGACAGAAGCAGGGGGAGTGGGAGAGGGAGAAGCAGGCTTCCCGCGGAGCAGGGAGCCCCATGTGGGGCTCGATCCCAGGACCCTGAGATCATGACCTGAGCCGAAGGCAGATGCTTAATGACTGAGCCACCCAGGCGCCCCTAACCAAGAACATTTAAACAGACATTCTTCTCTTTGTGTAGGACCAAGACCTTTTTTCTAAGTATTGGTCTCCCATTTATCATACAACATCAATCTTGTAAAAACTACATCCACAAAGCACAAGTCATTTATAATTGCCAGTGTTTTGTCCTTTTTTTTTTTTTTTTAAGATTTATTAATTGGTGCGCCTGGGTGGCTCAGTCGTTTTAGCAGCCCAACTTGAATTTTGCTCAGGTCATGATCTCATGGGTCATGGAATCAAACCCTGTGTCAGGTCTGAGCACAGCAGGGAGTCTGCTTGAGATTCTCTCTCCCCCTGCCCCTCCCCCGACTTGTTCTCACAAATTCTCAATCTCTCTCTAAAGTCAATAAATCCTGCTGGAAGCGGAGGAGGGGCAGAGGGAGAGGGAGAGAGACAATCTCAAGCCAACTCCCCGATGAGCTCAGAACCCGACTCGGGGATCGATCCCATGACCCATGAGATCATGACCTGAGTCTAAATCAAGAGTCAGATGCTCAACCAACTGAGCCACCAAGGCGCTGCTGTTTTGTCTTTTTTTTTTTTTTTTTTTTTAAGCAACTCACTTTTATTTCTCCAATGCGGGCAACCTGCTCTTCATATAAACAACTCTCTTGCATTAATATTTTATTGGTTTGATAGGATTAAGTTATTAACTTAAGAGCAACTGGCATAAACAGGTTTGGTAGCAGACCGCTACTTTGCAGGAAGCGTACAGCATCCCAGATGGGAGCAGAATTGCTTAGTCATACCAGCCTGCTAGCCTGGACGGCAGGTTTCACAGATGAAATGGGCAGCTGTCTTTCAAACTGGCACATGGGGTAAGCCAACTGGCTTCAGAGGGCTGTACTGTAATACGACTTAGAATTTCGGCCTACGTTTTTATTTCACATCCTGGGATGTTCTCATTTTGCTCCCGCTGGAGTGTATCCTCGCACAACTTTCTCTCTGCTTATACAATCCTGGGAATTCGTGCCCACACATGTGTCCTGATGGGAGCCGAAGGATGATGGAGAGCAGGAAGGATGTGGAAGAGATCAGTCTGGATAGAACAGCAGGGGTCCACCATGCGGGCATTAGAGGAAATTTGTGTTGAATTCTAGGGGGACTGGGAAGCCACTAGAATGTTTTGATTAGCAAAGGGAGAGACATGGCGGCAAGAGTTAGGAGAGATTGTGAAGTCTTAGACCAAGGAGAATGGTGAGAAATGAGGATTTAGGGAGATTAAAGAGGCTTCTGTCCCTGTGGTTCTGTCTCCTTCCTGCTGCCAGTGGTCGGTTGTCCTGACGTGGGTGGTTGTCAGGGGTCTGGAGGTAACTGTTGATATCTAACTTATGGTCTGGGTCCAGAGAGCACAGACTCCATTTGGTCACAATCCAAGTCAGATTTGGAACTCAGGGCTGCGCAGGTGGCTTCGTGGGTGGGGGGAAATACATCCTGGCTCAGGGCTTCTCCTGTTTCACGGGCCACCCCTCTGTCTCATTAGCTGGTTGCTCCTCAGGACTCTCACCTCTAAAGGGATGGAGTGTCCTGGACCCTATCTACACACATGCTCTTTGTGATCTCAGTGTCTCATTGATTCGAGCACGGAAGACTCCTGAAGTTCTGTCTCCAGAGTCCCCTATCCACATTGCTTAGTCGACATCTCAAAATTAACACATCACAAACGGAAGCAGGGATTTCCGCCTGCCCCCAGAGTTGGCTCCCTTTCACTAAGCAGCATCCCTGTACAGGCAGACACCTTGGCCTCATCCTTCCCTCCTCTTTCTCTCACTCTCTACACAAGTCCTTTGGGCTCCAGCTTGAAATGAATTGTGTAAACGACTACCTCCACTGTGGCCGCCCTGCCTGCGTCCATCCCATCTGTGCCTCCTGTCTGGATTATTAGCAGTCTTCTCTCTGCCCTTCTGCTTTCATTGCTCCCCTTCCATCTTATTTTCAACACGGCAGCCAGGGGAATCCTTCAAAAAAGATTTAAATATTTCAAAGGTCATTTTTCAGTAGGCAACATTTGCATATGGTGAGAATTCCAAATAGTCCAAGAGAGTAAACTGACTCTCCCTTCTACCCCGGTGGCCCCATTCCCTCAGTCTGCTGCCTTCTCTCCTCAGAGGTGACTGTGGGTCCCACCTGTTCCAATAGACTTATAGAGATACTGTGTGCACGTTTCTATGCATTCTATGAACGATCTGTTCAAAAGTAAGTGAGTCTATGTCACCCCCTTGTTGAAAACCTTCCAGTGGTTCCCCAGCAAAGTGAGATTAAAATTCAAATTCCATCCCAAGGCCACAGGACTCTGCTTGTGGACCCCAGCATCTCCCCATTTCCACTGCTCTCCTCCACTCTCAATCCGCTCCAGCTACGCGCACTTCCCTTACTCTCCTTCCACTCTCAGGATTTGTGCCCTTGCTGTTCCCTCATCTTAGGACTCTTCCAGCCCAAATAGAATGACCCAAATAAAGGTCACTTCCTTGACTCCTCATGGTCACCATGCCCTTGTCCTGTGCATTTGCACTATTTGTAACACTTATCCCAAATTGATTGTCATCTCCAGTGGATCTTGGTCTCTGTGAGGGACCCAGTCTGTTTTGGTCATCACAGTATACTCACTGCCCGCGCATACTGGAAATAGTAGTACTCATAATGATTTTTAAAAAGGTTTTATTTTAATCACCTGGTGTTCATCACAATGACTTTTTTTTTTAAGAAAAAGAAAAGTTAACATTTAAGTCGTTACCATGCTGAGTACCGATCCTACTACTTTAACTCATTTAATCCTTATAACCTCTTTACGGGTACCCGTTATCCACGATTCAGAAACAGGCAAATTTAACCAAGAAATGTTACACAACTTCTAGTAATTGAATACGCAGCCATGCAATAGGTGAGTGAATGAGTGAATCAATGAACGGCCCTGAGAGGCGGGCGGCTTAGCCGGAGGAGGTACCTAGGGCGGTGGGCGGAGCCTAGGGCGCGGGGGCCAATGGGCACGCAGCAGTGACTGGCGGCCTCTCTTGGGATCCCTGGCCCCGCCCAGGCAGCGCGGGGGCCGCTGGGACTTGTAGTCTCCGGCCCACCTAGCCACGTCACTGCCTTCAAACATTAAGTCCTCCCCTGGTGCAAGGTATGATCTGTATCCCCAAACTTCTAGGTAGGTTCCTTTACCCCCAGGCCCACTATTCTTTTGTTTTTTGTTTTTTTTTTTAAAGATTTTATTCATTTATTTGACAGAGAGAGAACAAGTAGGCAGAGAGGCAGGCAGAGGGAGAGGGAGAAGCAGGCCTCCCGCCGAGCGGGGAGCCCGATGCGGGGCTCGATCCCAGGACCCCGGGATCATGACCTGAGCCGAAGGCAGCCGCTTAACCGACTGAGCCACCCAGGCGCTCCTCCACTGTTCTTTATTCCTCCTCTTCCTGAGCTGTGTTGGTGTAGTCTCCCGGCTCCGCGGGTCCGGGACTCAGGGTAGGGTCTCTTGGTATCCTGTCCCCCAGTCCGTAGCCAACTTGGTATCGCCTTCTACGTTCATCAGTCCCCCCCGCACTCTTCGGTGTGGCCGCTCCCGCCACACCCCCCTGAAGCTGTTGCTCGCACGTCCTCTCAGTTCCTCCCCCTGTAGCTCGAGCCGCCCAGAGTATCTTCCAATGGCCGTGTTCCCCGCCCCGCACACCCTCTCCGTGTCCTGAGGCTCCCCGGCCCTATTTTGGTACAGCCCGGCCACGCCCCCTCGCGGACGCTCTTGGTACGCGCCGCGCTCCCCCGCTCGCCGCAGTGGTTTGGCCGCGGCGACCCCTCTCCGGCGGCGCGTCCCTCGCGCGTGGTACAGCCCAGCCCGTCTCCCCCGAAGCCGCGCGCCCGCGCCCCTCAGTCGGTGGAGCCCGCAGCCCCCCGTGCGGCCCGTGGCAACCCCCAGCCCACTCGGCCCGCGCCCGCCATGGTCCGTCCGCGCCGCGCTCCGCACCGCTCCGGCGCTGGGGGCCCCCTCGGGGGTCGCGGTCGCCCCCCGCGGCCCCTCACGGTACGCGCCGCCCGCTCGCGCTCCTGGCCGGCCAGCCCCCGCGGCCCGCAGCCGCCGCGGATCCGGGCCCGCTCGGCCCCTCCCATGGTGAGCCCCCCGCCTTTTTTCCAGAGCCTTCCACGGCCCCGCCCCCGCCGGCCCCTCCCCCGGGCTCGGGTCTTTGTCCACGGCCCCCTCCTCTCTGGGGTCTCCGTTTGGAGCCGGGTTCCCCTGTGGAGACCCCCCGGGTGGTAGGCGCCGGGCTCTCCCCTTTGTTGCGCGTTTGGGCTGGGGTGGCGGGGGTGGGGTACGGGGGCGGGGAGGGCTCAAATTACTGCTGACTCCGCGTCCCGATTTGAACGCGGGGTGGGGGGCGGGCGGGCGCCGTGCACGCTTGTTTTTCCAATTGGAAAGTTGGGTCTCTCTTCGGGCAGGAAATCTGGAAATGGGGGAGGGGGCTGAGGGGCCGCGGCGAGAGGGGCCCGCGTCTTTGCACTCGCGTGCTCAGGTGTTGCGCCTGGGGTGTTCTTCTCCGGGCCCGCGCGCCGGGGATTTGCACGCCCGCCCGGATGTGGGATGCACTTACGGAGTGCAACAAGCCCAAACGTAAACATCTGGCTTTGCAGGTACATTAACTACACACACTTCCCCGGACCCAAAATACGCACGCAGAAATGTTCAGGCGCACCTAGAATAGTAAAACTGCACATCCTGACGTTTCACGCTTGCCCAGATGTGCGTTTTGCCCTAGGCTGGCTCTGGGGTTCGCTTCTTTCGTACACTGCCCCGTCCTGTGCATGGCATGCAGCTGGGGCAGCCCCACACAAGCCTTAGACAGGCTTCCTCGTATCTTAAACTTAGATACCAAGTCTCTAAAGACCTCCCAAAACTTACACATACCCCTTTGCTCCACTGGCTCACCCCTCTAGTTCAGCGGTCACATGTAGTTCAGAAGCGTTTCCTGGGTCTTTAAACGTGCATCCTAAGGAAACAGGCTTCCCTGTGTAGTAAACAGTTCCCATGTCACAGGCACAGCCAAATTTTGCACACACTTGCCCAGCCGGGAGATTTCCTTTAGGATTGCCCTGAAGCCTAGTCCCTCACCGCAGTCCTCCGCTTTGATGTGCCCGCCTTGTTGTTGCAGGTAGACCCCAGCTTTTAGATAAGCGTTACTGGTCTTTACATTTTAGACCGAAACATCTTTCAGGTCCTGCATGGTCAGCTTGCCCTCCCAGACAAAGCGGTCTTTAAAACACATGTGCCTGCAGTTTACGTTGTGCTGGATCCTTAAGCGCATCCACCGGGGCCTGTAAAGGCCCTTCAGCTGTGTGCTCTAAGTACCTCTTCTCGGATGTTCTATGCCCCACCTGTGGCACCTACAAACCCAGGGCTTCAACGCCCATCCTGCATCTCAGACACAGCCTGGCCCTGAACGCCTGCCAGCACGTTCCTACAGCAAGATGCTCTGTGGTTTTCTTCCTGATACCATTGCCCAAATTCCAGAATCACCTGCCCAGATGGAGGACGTGCTGGTTCAGGTTTTTTGTTTTTTTGTTTTTTTTTACTTTTTAAGCCCTCACAAGATATAACTTTTCTTGCCTGTCCTTCTGGGACAAAAGACATCTGTGTGCTTTATAGGAAATGCAGAGGATACCCATTAGTAGTAAGATGAAAAGTAACAACTGTTACAGTTTCTTTTGCTGCTTGGAAGCATTTAGGAGTGAGGTTTTCAGGGGTTTCTTGGTGTGCCAGCTTGTTCCAAAGCCTTCCCTTGTTTGCTTTGAGATGTTTCTGGTGTTTTTTTTTTTTTTTTTTAAGATAGCTGTTAGAGTGCCCTGTGAAGAGTAGAATGTGGAGCTTTCCTTGGCTTTATTGCTGGAACGTTCTTCTGGTGTTCTGCAGACGCTCTCGAGATGTTGTGTTTGAGATCCCTCCAGGTGTTACGCTCCCTGTTCCAAAAGTCCCCCTGCCTCCCTGGATGGTTCTGTTTGCTTCGCTTTACCTTCTCCACCCCGAGGTCACCCTGGTGTGGTTGCAGCATGAGGTCTGCAAGGGCAGGAGGGCCTATGACCACCTGCAAGGGTTGGAGGGAGCTAGAGGGGGAGGGTCCAGACTTCCTCTTGAGGGCCATGCGGAGCTTTAGAAGAATTTTGAGCATGGGCGCGCTGGGGCAACCCAGTGTGCCAGGCAGCCAGTCACGGTCCGGGCTGGCCTGTGCCTTGTGGGAGCTTCGAGGAGGCCCTGGGCCCCCAGAGAGCTGGTTTCTGAGTTGGGTCGGGACAGAGGGACCAAGAATTGCTCAGGTCAGGGGCGTGAGTGGATGGCATCTCCTGAAGGGGGGTGGGATGGCATTCCAGGCCGAGAGCGCAGCTGGAGCAAGGTCTGGAGGGTGATGGGGACCAGTGTTGAAGTGACAAGTGGGATCTGGGGGGCTCGGGTTCTGGAGTAGTGGCAGGAAAAGGACGTGGAGGTCAGCCACTTGAGGTCTTAGCCCCTGGGACGGGGTGTGGATGTGGTCCCAGGAGTTTCTGAGCAGGGGACTTGAGTCCGAACGTTGGGATGTATGTTGGGAGGGGACAGCCTGCCCTTGCGGGTCCCTCAGCCTCAGTTTCCCCGCTCCCCTCTGCTACAGCAAGGTGCTCGGGTCTTTGGCGCCTTGGGTCCCATCGGGCCCTCCTCGCCTGGGCTCGCCCTCGGGGGCCTGGCTGTAGGCGAGCACCGGCTCAGCAACAAGCTGCTGGCCTGGAGTGGCGTCCTTGAGTGGCAGGAGGTGAGCTGTGGCCAGTCCCCTTGTGAGTCCCCGTGGGGGCTGGGGGCTGGCCCTGCGGGTGGGGCAGGCCAGAGCATCTCGGTTGTGTCCAGTGACCCCTCCCGCTCCCGCGACAGAAGCGCAGACCCTACTCCGACTCCACGGCGAAGCTGAAGCGGGCCCTCCCCTGCCAGGCCTACGTGAACCAGGGCGAGAACCTGTGAGTAGCGGTGGGCGCGTGGGGGGTGGGCGCGTGGGGGACGGCGGGGCCTCCCCTGACCTCTGCCCCCTGCAGGGAGACCGACCAGTGGCCCCAGAAGCTGATCATGCAGCTCATCCCGCAGCAGCTGCTGGTAAGACCCGCCTCCAGCCCCCCGCGGCCCGCTCCCCGCAGCCCCCTGCCCCCCGGCAGTGACCCAGAGGCCCCGTTGTTGCCCGCAGACCACCCTGGGCCCCCTGTTCCGCAACTCCCAGCTGGCTCAGTTCCACTTCACCAACAGAGACTGCGACTCTCTCAAGGGGCTCTGCCGCGTGATGGGCAACGGCTTCGTGAGTACAGCGGCCGGGGGGGGGGGGGGGGGGGGGGTGCCCGAGCACAGCGGGAGGCAGGGGCCCCAGGGGCACTTTCTCTCTGTGGCCTCGGTGAGTGAGGGTCTCCGGTAGAGCAGGGCCTACAGGAGCGCCCCCGCCTCCGGCTCCTGGAGCTCGGCCAGCGCTCGTTGGGGATGCGAGTGAGTAGAGGGCCCCGCTGGGTCTCCGGGGACCCAGGAGCCTGTTGGGGACGCAGCACGTGACAGGGACCTACTGACGGAAGGCGGCGGGAATACTCTGTGATGCTCTGTGCTGGGGCCCTCTCCTCCTCTGGCAAGTGGGGCTGACAGCGGGACTCAGTCCCTCGGGCTGTTAGAAGTTTGCGGAAGGTGCTCGCGGCAGCGATTCGCGCGTGTGGCAAACGTCCTGTAGCCACGGGCTGGGGCGGCTGTGGGGCTGGGCAGCCGGGAAGCGAATCTCCGCGTGGTCTCTGCGGCCCCCACGGTCTGGGCCTCCTCTGGATTCTGGTTTCAGCATAGGAGTCTGGCTGTGGAAGGGGACAGGGGCCAGCACAGGGGGGACATGCGATGAGAGCAGGTTGTCTGCCCAGGACACCACGGGACTCAGCTCTGGGGTCCCCTCTAGTCCCTGGTCCCTTTTGGGACCAGCACCTGCTTCCCTCTTCCATCCTCCTGTCTCCAGGTGCTGGGTCGGGCCATGACCTGCAGTGTCCAGGCAGGTTCCCGTCCCGTTGGGCTCTTGCCCGACGGGGCCCTCAGGCTGTAGGGAAGGCCGATGTCTGCCCGCTTCCTGTGCCACTTGGCACGTCTCACTGCTGGTCCTACTCGTAGCTCTGGGAGGACTGGCTGCACACGGGTCCAGGAAGGTGGGGGACAAGCTCCCTGAGCAAGTGGCCCCTGGGTGACAAGAGATGGCAGGCTGGTAGCCTGGGCATTCTCCGAAGTGCACGCCCCTTCGTCCCAACAGCCCTGACGGAGGGCTCTGTCAGACTCCTGGTTTCCCAAGTCCCACCGAGGAGGCACTAGGATCTCATGTGACAGATGTTTATGTGGTGCTGACTGTGGAGGTTACTGTGAGGCCATTTTACAGACGGGAAAACTGAGGCCCAGGAACATGAGGCGACTGGCGTCAGGTCACACAGCTGGGAGGAAACAGAGCTGGGTTTGCGCCCAGGGCTTCCCTGGAGGCTGTTCTGGCCCGGTTAGCAAAGGCAGGTCCTGCTCTAAGGGACGGGACTGGCATCTAGGGGGACGTGGGTGGGAGAAGGCGCCCTCACAGGATCCTCACACCTCAGAGGTGACCCCAGACTCACGCTCAGAGGCGTGTCTGGCCCCTTGACAATGCACTGGGGTCCCTGACGTCCTGTTCCCCTCCCCCAGGCGGGGTGTATGCTCTTCCCCCACATCTCCCCCTGCGAGGTGCGGGTGCTCATGCTCCTGTACTCGTCCAAGAAGAAGATCTTCATGGGCCTCATCCCCTACGACCAGAGCGGCTTCGTCAACGCCATCCGGCAGGTCATCACCACACGCAAACAGGTGGGCTGGCAGCGGGCAGGCCAGGCCTCGGGTCCCTGGGCAGCGGGCATGTCAGTGAGGCTTGGAAGAGCACAGGGCGTCATGGAGGGCGGTTCCCGCCAGGAGGGACGCCCGTGTGGAGCGGGGCAGGGACATGGCTAGGCAGGTTTGTGGGGAGCGCTGCGTGTGGCTGGAAGGCTCTGGAGGGTGATGGCGTGTCCTAGCTCACCTGACCTACGAGTTACTTGTGAATACTATCTCCCTTCCCCCTAGTGTCCCTGTTTGTGCAACAAATTGTAGGGCTGTCCGGTTCTTAAGAGGCAGACCCTGTGGGGTTGCTGCCCCAGGTTGAGCATCTGAGACTTGTTCCAGGGCATTCGGGAGCCATGGGAGGTCTGTGAACAGGTGAAGGGTAGGACCAGCATTGGAGAGTCCTCTGGGGCAGTGGACAGACTGGAGGCTGAGGAGCCAGAAAGGAGGCTGGGGCGAGGGTCTTTAAGGCGGGGCTGAGGTTTCCCAGAAGCCTCTGGGGCGCTCGCGGGCACCAGCCCCCCTTTCCTGCTTCCGCAGGCAGTGGGCCCTGGTGGTGTCGCAGGCCCAGTTCAGATCGTCAACAACAAGTTCCTGGCGTGGAGCGGTGTCATGGAGTGGCAAGAGGTGAGTCCTGGGGGGACCTGGGTGACCTTGAGACCAGCACATCCTCACTGACTGGGGTGCCTCCCCACTCCTGATGTCATCCTCTTCCTCTCCCCAAAAGCCCAGGCCTGAGCCCAACAGTCGGTCCAAGCGGTGGCTGCCCTCGCACGTCTACGTGAACCAAGGGGAGATCCTGTGAGTATGGGGCAGGGTGAGGGGGGGCAGAGGCAGAGTCCCGGTGAGACCCGGCTTCCTGACCCTCATCCCCTCATGCCCCACAGGAGGACTGAGCAGTGGCCGAGGAAGCTGTACATGCAGCTCATCCCACAGCAGCTGCTGGTGAGTGTGACGGGGGCCCTGGGCCTGCCACACCTGTGCCATGGCCACTGTAGACCTTGGGGCCACGGGCTGCTGGATGGAGACCATTCTGGATCAAGAGACGGCATGTGCAAGGGCCCTGTGGCTGGTGGCTGGCCTGTGTGACAAGTGCAGGCAGGCAGGTGTGGAGAGCAGCTTCCGGGGGGCGGGGCACCCCCCACAGGACCTGTCCGAGGTCGTAAGTAGGTGCCACCACGGTGTGGGGACCGCACGGAGGCAGGGTTTGTGCGTCATGGAGCTGCCCCGGCTTTCTCACAGACCACCCTGGTGCCGCTGTTCCGGAACTCTCGCCTGGTGCAGTTCCACTTCACCAAGGACTTGGAGACGCTGAAGAGCCTCTGCCGGATCATGGACAACGGCTTCGTGAGTGGGGCGCGGGCTGCTGGGCGGGCTGTAGGAACTAGGAGGTGAGGGACAGCGACCGTTTCTCCGCACCAGCCAGGGGAGCGCCGTGGTGGCCCCGGTGACTGCAGGTTGGCCTTGTGCTTGGACGCCTGCTGGCTCCCAGTCCACGGACTCCACTGGGGATCTGCTGTCCTGATCGCATTTTACAGATGGGGAAACCGAGGCCCAGAGGCAGGCCCAGGGTTAACTCAGAGCCTGGAGGGTCTGATGCCACGGAGCGCGGACCCGCTGCTCCCAGGTCCTGCCGCCTTCCGCTCTCCTTGGGGACGGGGCGCTGCTGTCCCTGCCGGTGTTCCGGCGAAAGCCCGAGGCTCCCGCAGGCCCCTTGCCAGGCGGGGAGGTCTGTCTGCTTCCCGCCGGAGCTCTCAGAGCGCTGAATTATGTTCCAGTGGGTCTTGGCCTCAGTTTCTCCATCTGCGAGGTGAAGCGGGTTGTCCTCCGGGGCTCGTGGAAGCGCAGCTCTCGCTGCACCAGGCCAGTGTCCGTGCCGCGGCCGGTCCGGTCCCAGCCATGCGTGCGTGTGCCTTGAGGGGAAGGCTGTGTGTTGGGCCTTAGAAGTCTGCCTTTGTGCAGGAGACCCTGCAGGCGCCCCCCCTCGGCCGGCTCTGGGCTCGGCTGCGGGCGCGCTCGGGCAGGGCTTCCGCCGGGCCCCTCCGCCGCTCCGGGGCTGCGCGTGGGGGGGCCTGTGCGTCTCGCGCGGCCACTGGGGCCGCGGCCCGCGTGCGGGAGCCCCCGCGGCTCCGGGTGGGAGCGTCCGCGGCCCCGCCAGGCGCCGACCCCCCGCTCCGCGCCCGCCAGGCCGGCTGCGTGCACTTTTCCTACAAGGCGTCGTGCGAGGTGCGGGTGCTCATGCTCCTGTACTCGTCCGAGAAGAAGATCTTCATCGGCCTCATCCCCCACGACCAGAGCAACTTCGTCAACGGCATCCGGCGTGTCATTGCCAACCAGCAGCAGGTCCTGCAGCGGAACCTGGAGCAGGAACAGCAGCAGCGGGGGGTGAGGCGGTGGGCGGGGCTCCCCTCACCCCTGCCCCCGCCCCCGGCCCATCCCCCTGCTGACGCCGCCTCCCCGCCTTCCTCCCCCACAGATGGGGGGGTAGTGGCCGCCCCCAGGCTGGGCCCCTCCAGGAGTCACAGACGAGGCCCCTGCCAAAACTGGTGAGTGGCTCGGGTTGGGGGGGAGGGCAGCTCGGACGTGTCTGGGGTTTCGGAAGGGAGAGTGAGACCCTGGCCTTGAGATGAGAGCGGAGAGGCATGCCGTTCCCGCTGGTCCCAGGAGGTGCTGGAGCTGCGGTGTCCAGGCTGGGCGGGGAGGGGGGCACCCCAGGGGGCGCTGGGAGGCCTGGTCCAGCCCCTCTCACTCTCCTCCTGCCCCCAGGTCAGATGCTTCTGAGCAGGGGCCCCTGGGGATGGCAACTCTCCAGCGAGATGGAGGACCGCGGCCGGAGAGGTCTCCAAGGACGGTCCCCACCCCTGTACGTGTCCCCAATAAAGTCTTTTAAAAGCCTGTTGGCTACCAGGCTCCTGTCCAGATGCCTTCTGGGGGGCGAGGGGGGAGGCCGAGCCCAGCCCACCCCACCCCCAGGTTTGAGTCCTCCAGCTGCGGGGGACCCGGGAAGGTGTGTTTCTCAGATGTCGGAGGGAGGCCACTGAGCTCACTGTCTCCTGGGCCAGGAGGGACCAGCACGCTTCGTGGCTGCTCAGTCCCCAGCGGGCCGTGGCTGATGGCCTGGCCGCAAACACTGCCTGGGACCCCCCCCCGCCCCCCCGGGGTCAAGTGCAGGGTGCAGTTTCTCACTCACCAACTGCGGGATCCAGCTCTCGTCCTCAAGGTCCCATCACCCATGCTCCTCGGCCGGCTGTGCAGCCGCAGGCGGTGAAGGGCCCCCCCCCTTCCCTTGGGGCCCGGCCAGGGGGCTCGTCCTCACTGGGCAGACCACCCTTGTTCCCAGCACAGTGCTGCCCAAGCTTAGAGAGAAACAGAATTTATTGGGGATGGGCGGGCGGGCGGGGGTCGGGGGGTCGGGGGTCGCTCAGCCCTCCGAGAACTGGCAGTACAGCTGCTTGAGCCGAGGCTCCAGGTTCAGCCGGAACGGGATTTGCAGGAGCGCCGAGAATCCTTCCGCCAGAGTCGGGGCCTCAAACTGCTTCCTGGCACCAGGGGGTGATGGGGGGGGATGTGAAACCGGCCCGGGGCTGCCCAGTGACCCCCCCCCCGTCCCCCCCGCAGCGCTGCTCACCTGTAGCCGTACATGACCACGTCGGACACGGGGGCGTGCGGGGAGCCCATCATCTCCCGGAACTGTAGGGGCGGGGGGGGGGGGGGGGGGGGGGGGGGGGGGGGGGCCCGGAACTGGGGGGGCGGAGGGGAGCGCGGCGGCAGGGCTAGGGGCCAGCTCACCCGGTTGTTGTGCCGGGCCTGCTCCAGGGTGGCCGTGAAGAGGAAGCAGCGGCAGGGGACCCCCGCGTCCCGGGCACACTTAATGTACCTGCGGGGGCAAGGAAGGGGCCAGGCTGGTAAGGGGCCCCGAGCCCCCGCCCCCCCCCTCCCAGGGCCACCCCCTGGGACCCCGGTACCTGGCCCGGCTCGGAGGGTCTGGGTTGGTGTTGTCGATCACGACCCGTTTCCTTTGCTTTAGAGCCGTCTCGCACATGGTCACACAGCGCTGCCACGAGCCCAGCGTGTCCTGGGGGACATGGGGGAAGACCCCTGAGGGGGGGGGGGGGGGGGGGGGCGGGGAGACAGGGATACAGCAGGACGGGGTGTGGGGAGACCCTGCAGGAGGGAGGACGGCAGAGACGCAAGGGAAGCAGAGAGTTGGGAGAAGCCCCCAATCTGGGGGGAGGGGACAGGCAGGAAGGACCACTGGAGCCCCTGCCCCAGGCTCACCCTGTTCACGTGGACGTAGCCTGCCGACACGAGGTGCTCCTGGAGGAAGGTGGACTTGCCAGCTATGGAGCGGGGGGCAGGATCAGGGGCAGCCCCAGGACCCAGAGCCGCGAGGGGGCTTCTGCAGGCGCGGGGTCAGGGTGTCTCACCCCCAGGAAATCCCACGGCGACCACCACTTCAGGGTCGGAGCTCAAGAGGGAGCTGGACTCAGGGAGGTAGAGCGGCCCCGAGGGAGAGACGGTTCTCTGGGAGGGGCGGGCACAACGAGTGTGACCCCCTCCTCCTCCCCCCGCGCCCCCCACTCCCGCCCCGAGGGCCTCACCGGGTCAAAGGTGGGGAGCACGAAGCTGGCGACGGGCCACTTCAGAAAGAACTCCTCTGGTGTGGCGAAGGGCAGGCCAAGGTTGAGCGCAAACTGGGTGGGGGTCGGAGGGACACAGGTGTCAGACAAGGTGGGGACATGGCTCCCGGTGAGGAGGGGACGGGGGCCTCACCAGACGGTCTGCACAAGAGAAGTCTTTCTTCTTCCGCCCAGGGGCCCAGTTGGCTGGGCGTCCAGCTGCATCTGGACAGAAGACACACCCCCTTGTCCAACAGTGACCCTGGGGACAAGCTGCTGGCCCTGGGGGACCCACATACTCTCCCCACCCCTGGGTCCTTACCTCCCACGAAGACACTGTCCCTGATGGAGATGGGCACACCCTCGTTGGCCTGGGGAGGGACAGGTGACAAGACCGCAGGCAGTAAGGAGCCCACTCCCGCATCTGTTCCCCCAGAACACTAACGGGTGCCCCGGGCTGCTCGGCTCCATCCGTGCCCTGCGTTAGGCCTGACCTCTGGCCTTCCGTGCCCCAGCCCATCAGCACGTCCTTTGGCTCTGCCATCGGGCCCCTTCTCACCCCCCTTCACTGCCACCACCTGGATCCTGGACTGTTCCATCCTGGCTGCCGGGCTCCTGGCTTCTGCCCTCACCCATCTGTTCCCCATGCGGCCACCAGAGGGCACCAGTTCCTACTTCCGGAGATTCCTCTCCCCCCAACACGCCTGAGCACCCTCTTTGCTCCCCCACTGGGTAAAAGGGAAGGCCTCACCTGGCCCACCTGGTCTGACACCTGGCAGCTCTCTGACCTCACGCCCCACCCTCACCCCATCAACCACTCCGGTCCAGCCACCGAGGCCGCTTCATGGTCCCGGGACACACTAGTCACAGCCCTGCCTCAGGACCTTTACACTCGCTGCTACTCCCACCTAAACCACTCTTCCCAGCTACCCACATGGCTCCCTCCCTCACCAGCTTCAGATCTCCCAGGGCACCTGGGAAAGGCCTTACCTGACCACTGTAGGTAACCCCTGCCTTCCCTTGCTTCATCCCTCCCACTATTTTACACCCCAGTCTGTGCGTCTCTTGCCTGCGCCCTCACAGGTATGTGAGCCCCCAGCCGGTCTGTCTTGTACACTAACCTTCAGTTCAAGAAGCTGTCGAGCTTCAGAACAAATGCACACACAAAAGAACGCATGAATGACTGATGTGTCACTCAACCACTCTGACCTCCAGGGTTGAGAAGCGCCGCCCTTGCGTACCAACAGAATGGGACAGGTGGAAACAGGAGGCAAAGACCAGGGGAGGAGACGGGAGGGAGAGAAAGGAGGAGGCCAAATACCAGAGATCTGCAGGGGGGAAGCTGGGCAGAGAGAGGGAAGAGGGGAGCCACGGGGAGACCGCCACTCACCTGCTCCTGCAGATGGTCCCACATGCCGATCACCGGCTTCCGGTACAAGCCGGCGTGTGTGGCCACCAGCACCTGTGGGCGGGAGTTTCACCATCCTGGGCTCCTTCCCGGAATCCTTCAAGGGCTCATGGGTCCCAGGGATGCAACCCCAACCCTCACCAACCCAAAGAGAGCTCCCGGGGTCCCCGCCCCTCCACCTCCCCCGACTCTTCTGCCTTCTCCCTGGGTCTCTGTTCCCTCCTCCCTGTCCCTCACTCTATCTCCATCCCTGCCTCTGTCTGGGTCCCCATCCCCCCACCTCCACAGCCCTCAGACTCCCTTGTAGCCACACCTGAAAGGGGAGCCCCAGCTTCTCCACCACAGCCTCCACCTTGGCCTTGAACTCCTCTGCCGGCAGCTTCCCACGCCCAATGGCCATCTGGTTGGTGAAGATCACCAGCTGGGGAGCACATGGATGTCACCTGTGCCTTCCTCCCCAGGGCCCCAGTATGCCCTGCGGCCTGGTGACCACGCACAAAAGCACACACACCTTGTAGCCCTCAGCATCCAGCTCCCGGAGCTTACGCGGAATCTCGAGGTACAAGATCCTAGGGCAGGTGGGAAAGTGGCAAGATGACCTGGGGCCCCATGGGGGGCCCCCCACTCACCCCCTTCTTCTGCCTCTTCTCACCTCCAGTCACTGGGGCCAGTGGGAAAGACCTTCCCAGAGCGTGTGGTGATGAGGGTCCCATCCAGATCAAAGCCGGCCACCTGACGTCAGCAAGAAAAGAGGAACAGCAACCCCATTACGCCTCCAATCCCTGGACTCACAGGCTGCATCACATCACCCCTGCAAGGTAGAGACGTTACCACTCGCTTGTCACCCAAGGGGAAATTGAGTCACAGAGAGCCCACACATCTTACGTAAGGGCAAGGCATGGCAAGGATGGGTCCCCGCCGGGGCACCTCAGTCGTTAAGCGTCTGCCTTCGGCTCAGGTCATGATCCCAGGGTCCTGGGATCGAGCCCCGCATCGGGCTCTCTGCTCGGCAGGAGGCCTGCTTCTCCCTCTCCCACTCCCCCTGCTTGTGTCCCCTCTCTCGCTGTGTCTCTGTCAAATAAATGAATAAAGTCTAAAAAAAAAAAAAAAAGACGGGTCCCCGCCACCTGAGTGCAAAGCCTAAAAGCTTCACTGTGCCGTCTCCTATTCCTCCTAAGCCCCTGGGTCTGGCAGTTTTAAAATGGGGTTCATATCCTACTCACGCACCTCCCCTGGCCTTCACCTCAGAAGGCTAACTGTGAAAGTAAACACAGGAGCGAAGTTGTTTGGGTGCTAACCACATGTCGGGGAGTGTGCCACATGCTTTTCACGGGTTCATCATTTTACTGGTGAGACCAGTGGGGCTTGGAGCAGGTGGAGTGATGGCATATGAGCTCGGGTCTCCGGAGCCCTGCTCCAGTGGTGGTGGTCACTGCTGGGGTTCCGGTGGGTCAGGCAGGCGCGGACATACATCGATTCCCCCAAGGCTTACAACAACGCCTGAATTTGTCATCAGGTCCACTTCTCAAAAAAGTGGAGTCTAAGAGAGGTTGAAGAACCTGCGCGGGGGGTCCCCAGTCTGTGTGGTTCCCTCGGCTTGGCCCTCACCTTGCTGCGGGGCTTCACCCCAGGTGCAGTAAACACTAGCAGCTTCTCGAACTTCTCCCAGCCGGGGGAGGACTTCCGCATCCGCTTTTTCTGCGGCTCAACATCCTCTGCCACGTCTGGAGCCACCGGAGGGGTGCTGGGCGGAGTGTCTTGCTGGGATTCAGGCGTGCAGACCTCTTCCCAGCGCAGCGTTAGTGGGTGGAGGCCGTTGACCAAATACAGTGTGTCCCCCACACTCAGAGAACCTTCTGACCCAGGAGTTAGCTCCTGCGTCCCAGCAGTTGAGGGGTTAATTCCCAGCTGCAAAGGGAGACGGAGGAGCTGGGATTGGCTGCGTCCCCCACCCATAACCTCCTCTAATTAAAGACCACCTGGGGGCACCTGGGTGGCTCAGTTGGTTAAGCGACTGCCTTCGGCTCAGGTCATGATCCTGGAGTCCCAGGATCGAGTCCCATATCGGGCTCCTTGCTCAGCAGGGAGTCTGCTTCTCCCTCTGACCCTCCCCCCTCTCATGTGCTCTCTCTCTCTCATTCTCTCTCTCAAATAAATAAATGAAATCTTAAAAAAAAAAAAAAGACCACCTGGAAGGACTTCCCTTCCCCACCTGCCAATCAGACCTGCAAGCCCCGCCTCTTCACTGTGTACCACCAATCAGGGATGTGGAGAAGTTACAGGCGTCCGGGCTCATCCAGTTTTAAATGTGGATGGATACCCGTTGCAGCGGCAGTCCCGCGGCTCTTCTCTACTGGCCACACCCTCTTCCCTCCAAACCAGGTTTTTCCAATGGGCCTGGTCCCTGCTGGGCTGCCATTCCTCCCCAACGCCACCCCCAGGCCTTGGGGAGCAACTGGTACCTGTTTCACTGCCACGGTCTTGGTCCCGGGGTCTGCGACCAGCTCCACTGAGGGTTGAGAGGGTGGAGTCAGAATGTGCATCGTTGTGCGACTGCCTTCCCCCCACTGGGGAGCATGGCCAGCTTCAGGCCACATGATGGGGACAATACAACCCATTCGGGAGGGGAAAGCAGTTTATTCCTAAACGGGACCCGCTGTCTCCTTTACAGGCAGTAGTCAGGTAAGAGGCCTCGGGGTCGCCTGGGACGCAGGCCCCCGCCTAGGGGCAGGGCGGGCATTTTTCCGTATAGAACTGGCTTCTCCTTAATGACGCGTGTGGCTAGAGGCAGGTCCTCGGCTTCGCCCGTTACCACCCAGCCCTGCTTAGCAACAGGTATTTTTCACCATAGGATCGGCTCTCGCCTTGGCAAGGGTCGTGACCTGACTCAAACCTTCACGGTGGCCTGACAACTCGTCTCGGGATCGGCCCCCTCCCCTCCCCACTAAGGGGTCTGGCTAGTTCCAGATGGGACAGAGCATTTCTCTTCCTATGCTCCCCAGCGGGCACCTACCAACTTCAGGACTAGCTACACCACGCAATCCCGCCCGGTGGCCAAGCAGCTCCCTTACTGGACTGGCTGGCTGTCCACCTTGCCCCAACACCGTGTTCCCGCTCCAGCAGCGGGCCACACCCCCTACTGCTCCGGCCCCGCCCACCTTGGTTTCTGGAGCACTTCCGGTCCGTAACCTGGGTCAAGGGTCCCCGGCCCAGGACAAGGACTTGCCCGTCCGAGGGCAGGAAGATGGGGGGCGCGCCCCCAGGGGGACTCTCCAGCCACAGGCTGCCCTGGGCCTCCACCTCGGCCATCCCGGGCACCAGCCTAAGGGGAAGTAGGTAAACAGGCTTGAGTGGCAGGTCGTCCTCAAATTGCTACAGGAAGTCCCGCCTCCTCCCCCCCAGACCAGGAATTTCCCTTCTTCCGCTGAAGGCTCCGGAAATCCCACCCCCTCGCCGGCCGCCGGCTCGCGCCGTTTCCCAGGCGACGACGCCTCGCTCAGTCCCGCGGCGAGCCCGGACCCCAACGTTCCAGGGCAAAGGCCAAGAACCTCACGCGCACCCCCGGCTCGGCCCCACGCTCACCGTGCCCAGGCGGGGCTCACTTGCCACTTGCGACCAGGGAATTCCTGCCCGAGGCTCTCTGCCCGCAACTCCGCCGGCTGCTTTCTCTGTTCCTCGGCGGACGGAAATGACTCGCCCTGTGGAAGGGGGCAGGGCCTTGGCTCCTCCCACGACAGAAGCCCCGCCCCTCTCAGACCGGGGCTCCTTCGGTCCCTCGGCTGCTCTGACCTTCATCTCTCCTGCAGCAATGGGAGGCTCCGACCAGTAGGGGGGGAGGGTGGGTCCTCTGTTCACAGATTTTCCTCGTTCCACCTTCAATTCTTAACAAATTCATTTCCTTAGTTACAGAGGGAGAAACTTCTTTTCCATTTGATGATCGTCAGTCCAAGAAATCTCCACCCCCGACAGCAGCCCTGTCCCTCAATACTGCAGTTTTCTCTTTAAAGAGGATATAATCGTTTTCACTTCATGGGGTTCCTAGAATGATTAAAGGAGTTAGTAGATGTAAATAACTTTATAAAAGTATTTGGCTGTGGAGGGGGCGCCTGGGTGGCTCAGTCGTTAAGCGTCTGCGTTTGGCTCTGGGATCCAGGCCCGCATCGAGCTCCCTGCTCCCTGGGAAGCCTGCTTCTCCCACTGCCCCCTGCTTGTGTTCCCTCTCTCTCTGTGTGTCCCTCTGTCAAATAAGTAAATAAAGTCTTAAAAAAAAAAGTATTTGGCTGGTAGCTCTCCCTGTAAGTCTTGTCTATTGCTAGCATTCCTCCGGTGGTGGTCTGATGGGAGAATAAGATTCCAGGTTTACTTGACCCAACCTTCAGCTCTTATATTAAGCGGAAAACTCCTGGCCTCAGCTGGACGTTCCTGGCTTTGCCGGGGACTATGTGGACTCAGAGCACTGATTCCTTAAAGACCATTCACATTCCAACTCATCCCCCAGAAGACTGGTGATCAATGGTCACACAGGACTGGAATACCCCCCTTCGTACCCCATGAATCTCTTTTCTTATTTGTAAAATGGGGACAAAAATTCCAACTCCCATCTTTGCACTGAAAAATCGATGAGATGCTGCTCATTCAGCTTCAGAAAGTGTTGAATGAACACACTTTATACTCATTTGTCAGAGGTAAAACTCTTTAATCTCAGACCACCCCTCCCAACTCCCGATCCCCACCCACGACTCTCTCCCCCACACAAGGGCCGGAGAGCGAGGGCCCCTGCCCCCCACCTTGGGTGGACGAGGGCCCTTTAAGGCACCTGTGGGGGTGAGGGGAGAGGGGCGGGAGCTGGTGCCGTCCTGGCTGCAAGGACGGACTACGATTGGCAGGCTGTTGTGGGATGGAACCAATGAGAGGGTGTCAAGACGCAGGGACAGGATGGGGCCGTCCCTGGGAGGGGGCAGAGGGGCACGTAGTCAGGACTTGGTCAAAAACGACCCCAGTCCCCGTAGTGTAAAGAACGTAAATTTAAGGCCGCAGGCCAATCCTGGGCACAGAGGAAGGTTTGGCCACGCCCTCAGGAGGCTGGAGCCAATCAGGCGGGACAACCCAGGAAGGATGGGATGGCGACTCCCGGGCTATTGGTCAAGCCCTTTGGGTTCAAGCCAATCAAATGAAGGAGTTGTCCATTCTCTAGGCCGAACAGGCTTGCCACTACCCAATCCTGTGGCCTGGCTGTTCTCTTTCAACCAATGCCGCGCGAGCAAAGCCCTTGTCGCTAGGCAAAAAAACGACAGTTGACCCCCGCGAGGGCTTTAAACTAGCTACGCCCCGATCTGGGAGCGAGCCAATCCCTTAATCGAAAGAACCTGTCGCCGGGCAAAGAAAGCGGCGACAGACCCAATCGGGAAACGAGATAGGTCCCGCTCCTCAGCGCGTGAGGGGGTCGTGGGCTGGAAGGACGGCGGGAATTGGCAGGGAGGGGGCAATCCTGGGACCCCGGGGACCTGAGAGGCCGGTCCCGGGTCTGACTCGGATTGGCCCGCCCCGGCGGGCGGGGCAGGGGTGTAGTGTGGGGCGGGGCGGACGCTGGGCCGGGAAGCGCTCTCCCTGGGCCTCAGTATTTCCGCTTCAGCTTCTGGAAGTCGCTGGTGTTGAGCCGTGGCCGCGGCAGGTCCCCGAAGACCTGGGTGTCCTCGGCCTCCCGCAGCACCAGCGCGCGCATGCTCGCCGCGATGCGGTCCAGGTCCGGCGAAGAGGGCTGCGGGACCGGGGCGGGGTCAGCGCCCGCTGCGGCCCCGCCTCCTCCCCCTCCCCACCCCAGCACTTTTTGCCTACAGCCAGGAAGGCCCCTTACCCTGACTTGCTCGTGTAGGATCCTTCGACCCAACTCAAACACCACCTCCTCCATGAAGCCTTCCTGCCCCTCTCCTCCTCCCCTTCTTGGCCTGACTCTATGCGCAAGAACAGCTATCTGTCCCACTGCCCTTCCAGTTCCTTCGTACACAGCGGAAGTGCTGCTTCTCTGCTGACCATCAAGGCTGTGTGCACCCAGAGGGTGTCATGTCTAAGGATTTGGCCTGGGCTTGGCACTGAGTCATGTAACAATCAGGCCTCTGCCACCGACTAGCTGTCAACAAGCAGTTCATCTCCAGAGGCTTCAGTCTCCCCTTTCAAACGCGGGGCTGATGACGGAGTCTGAGACAATCAGCACAGTGATTTCTCAAGAACTGGGAACTACCATGTTGCCGGCGCTGTAGGGAAAGGATCCCTTTTCACATTGGCCTCCAGTCCCAGCAACTAGTGCGATCTCCCTTATGGCCTGACACCTTGAGCTGGGTCTGGCTTCCAGCAGAATGGGAGAGGCTCCGCCCTTTCAGAGACCAGCCCAGCACCCCCACCACTTGGGCCTCAAACGTTAACTGGGTTTCCCCCAGGGGCAACGCAGACAGAAGCTGCGGATGGATGCTGCCAACATGTGGCCACTGAGAGGCACCATAGGGAGGGGGACCGCGGGACCCCGGGGCCTCCTCCCTTGCAGTCTGTAATTCCTTTCCAAAAGGAGGCTGGGTTCCAATCCCTGCTCTGCCCCTTCCAAGCTGAGGTCTCAGGGAAGTCACAGATAGTCCCTGTGCCTCAGGGAGGTTCAGTGCTGGGCGATGAAGAGCCACCCAGGGCAGCCCAGGAAGGCCACATGTAGGATTGTGTGGGAGAAAGGGAGGAGGTGGGGGAGGGGCAAATTCCAGGAGGAGCCAGGAACATGCAGGGTGGGGAAAGAAGGTGATCTAACCCCTCTGAGCCTCAGTTTCCCCTTCTGGAGGGGATACCAAAACACCTGTGCCTTGCCTGGAGCAGGTATTCTATAAATAAAGCTGTTCCTAAAAACCCAGAAGAGACTTTCTCTGTAAGGCACTGGGGTACAATTTAAGGCTGCAGGAGTTAAACCTTTAGGGCTCTGGCCCAAAAACCTGCCTCATGAGTTGGAGGGCAAGATCAATCCTAGGAAATGTGGCTTCCATGCCTGAGGGCTTCCTGGAGGAAGTGGCTCTGAGTCCCTCCCTCCACCCTCCTCTCCTTCTCCCCTTTGCTCCTCACCGGCCCATTCTCCTCATCCGATGACCGTGCTTCTGTCCTCTTCTCCTTGAAGGCCCAGACGGGCACGGACACGGGCAGGGACTTGGCATACTGCTGTGTGGGCAGGGCTGAGGCTGGGGGCACTGAGTAGGCTGGGGGGCCAGCAGGGGTCTCCTCGCTCAGGCTGCCATCTGGGAGAGAGCGTGGCCTTCAGCCTCCATCCTTGCCTTTATCCCAGTATCACCCAGGGGTGGGGACAGCCTGGGACACTTACCGTCTGTGCTCTCAGGGTCCGACTCACAGAAGGGGGGCAGGTCTTGGAGTGTGGCATCCTCGTCCATCACAAAGAGCCCTGTGGATGGTGTTAGTGGCCCGGGCCAGTTGGGTCCCTGCTGCTCTTCATGTGCTCTGGATTCCAGCCACCCCCACCGCCTCCCCACTCCTTGCATCGGCCAGGCCCTTGCAAACCACAGGGCTTCTGGAATTATTCCCTCTGCTTCAAACACCCTTCCCCTAGTTATCTGCCTGGTTATCGGCACAAACAAATCCAGTTTTTGTCTGTTACACCCCCAGGTGAAAGCAACTGGCTGGATGAACATGAAATCTGCAAGATCTGTTTGGGATGAAAGACTCAAAATACAGACTGAGCGAATATGAGGCGATTATGATCCCTGTTTGATAAATGGGGACCACGAGGCACAGAGAAGTTAAATCACTTGCCCAAAGTTTCCCAGTTAATAACCATGTCACTAGGATTTGAACCTGGGCCACCTGGCTCCAGAGTCTGTGCCCTGAACCCTATGCGGGTTTTCTCCAGTGAAGAAGCAAGCGTTAGTAGTAACAACAAATGAGTAAGTCCTACTTATTGAGCCTGCCCTGCAAACTCCTAATCACTCTTCAAAGCCCTAATGTTATAGTCCAGTCTCTGAAGCATCCAACCTCTGGATTCCCCTCCAAGACAGCCAGTTGCTTTCCCCCCTGGCTTCCTTAAGCTGTTGCCTGCATCCCTGATTCTTCTGTAACATCTATCTTTGTTCTCACAAGCATGAAGTGCCCCAGATTTGGAAACAACTCCTGTTCTGCTCAAGCTCCCAGCTCAGGTCTCAACCCCATGGTCTCCACAGGGCACTGCCTCCCGTCAGGACTACCAATTTCTTGGCCAGATTGGGAGTCTCGCAAGGAAAGGGCCTGAGGGGGGCACCTGGGTGGCTCAGTAGGTTAAGTGTCTGCCTTTGACTCAGGTTGTTATCCTGGGGTGTTGGGATTGAGCCCCACTTCGGGCTCCCTGCTCAGCAGGGAGCCTGCTTCTCCCTCTCCTGCTCCCTCTGCCTGTCACTCTCCCTGCTTGTGCTCTCTTTCTCTAGCTCTCTCTCTCTGTGTCAAATAAATAAATAAAACCTTAAAAAAAGAAAAGAAAAGGGCCTGAGGGGCATCTGGGTGGCTCAATTGGTTAAGCATCTGTCTTCGACTCAGGTCATGATCCCAGGGTCCTGGGATCGAGTCCCTCATCGGGCTCCCTTTACAGCAGGCAGCCTGCTTCTCCCTCTCCTGCTCCCCCTACTTGTGCTCCCTCTCTCTCTCTCTCTCTGTCAAATAAATAAATAAACAAATTCTTAAAAAAAAGAAAAGGGCCTGAGCTGCTTTGTGTCTGTGTCTGGCACCTCCCAGCACAGAGCTGGGCCCAGGTTAACATGTAAGGATACAGGCTCAGAGAGGGGCTGTGACCGCTTCAAAGTCACACAGGGAGGCACAGGCAAACCAGCCTGCCCCCCGGTTCTTTGAGATTGCGGCTGCCACAAAACACCAGGGCTCAGAGACGGGCAAGTCCCACCCCTCCAGGAAAACCGACCTTGGAGACAAATTGCCAAGCCAAGAGCCTCCCCAGCCCCTGCCTCTCTCACCTCCATTATCGCTGACACCCAGCCGCTCCCCAGAGGTCTCAGTCTCTGTTGGCTCGTCCTCATCTTCCTCGTCCTCCTCCCTGGGCAGGGTAGGCCGAGGTGGGCTCCGCGCAGGGCTGGGTGGCTGTGGTGCTGGTGGGGGCACGGGGGGCCGGGCGGCGGCGGCAGCCCTGTGGGCCAGGGCGATGTCGTGGAGGCAGCGGCGGGCAGCCTCGGCCAGGGCCCCACGGCCGTGGGCTGCATAGGCACAGGGGCCCGGGCGGGGTGGGGGGGGCGGTGCGGCAGTCAGCAGCACCAGCTCCGTGCCTGTCCGGGCCCGGAAGCGCTCAGCGGCCCCCACCACCGCCTCCCACAGCTCCTCGGGGCGCCCCGACGCCATCCACGCCCTGCAGGGCAGAGCAGGACAGAGAGCTGAGGCCCCGCGGACTGACTGCACGGGCTAAACCTGGCCCCCAGGCGTCCACCTGCCCGTAGACGCCACTACCATCCCTCCCGGCCACCTTGTCCCAGCTGAGCTCAGCCCCTTCCCCCAAATTCCTCCCCATCCGGACCTCTTGGCCCCGTCCCCAACCCTCCGGCCCCATCCTTCCTGCTCCACTTTGTCCCAACAGCCCCGGTCCCTCCTCTTGGCCCTGCCTTGTCCAATATGGGAACCACCAGCCGCATGTGACTAAGGAGCACGTGAGATGTGGCGGGTCCAAGGTGAGAGGTGCCATGAGTATGAAATCCGCACTGGTGTTTGAAGACTTAGTACAAAGAAGTTGGATGTCAGAGGTCTCCCTAGCAGTCTGTTGACTATGCATCGAAGAAATGACATTTCAGATATAATGGCTAAATAAAATATATGGTGGAAATGAATTTCATCTGTTTTCCTTTTACTTTTTTAATGTGGCTTCTAGGAGATTTGAAATGATTTGCATGGCCAGCATTCTTTTTCTGCTGGACCACCATTCCTGCCTCTTCCTGAACCTCTTAGCCTCCAGTTTGGACAGTGCGCTGCCCCTTGGGGATCCTTCTACACTGCCCCCGACCCTGCCCCTCCCTAGTATCCCCAGGACAAGGTCATGGCCCCTCAGCCTCACAGTCTTCCAAATTTCTGAGGCCTGAGGCCTTCAGTCAAGATCACGTGTCATCTAGTTACTTGTCAATCTTTCTCTCACCCTCGTGTGGAAGGAGCTTTTCCTCACCCCAGATCGGGTCAGTCCCCCCTCTTCGGACTCCAACAATGTCTGAGAATCCCCCCATTCTAGCACAGGGCTCTCTGGGGAGGACTGTCTGGATCCATCTCTGTCTCCCCAGCCACTGCGGAGCCGCCTGAGGGTGAGCCTGTAGGATTCATCTCTGAGCCACCAGCCTTGCCCCGCAGGGTGGCAGGCAGAAAATGGGTACAAACTGTTCTCTGCGCCTGACTCCATCTATGAAGCTTTGTACTTCCTACAAGACTGTTCTGCCAGTTCCTCTGGAAGTCTTCCTTGGGCCTCCAGGATGGATCAGATGCCTTCCCTAGACCCACAATGCCCTGGGCTACCTCCATTATAGCTCACTGTCCCTTGAGCTTATGACAATTGTACCTCTGTCTGCCTCCATCAAACTGTGAGCTCCCCAAGGTCAGGGATCTGTGCCCCAGGACAGGTGGGCCCTAAGCAGACAATCTGCTGGATGCATCTCCTCATGAGATGAAAAGAGCAAAGTGCTGGGGCGCCTGGCTGGCTCAACTGGAAGAGCATGCAACTCTTGATCTCAGGGTTGTGAGTTCGAGCCCCACACTGGGTGTAGAGATTACCTAAATAAACAAATAAACAAACTTAAAAAAGAGAGAGAAAAGAGCAAGGGGCAAGGGGGCTGGCTTCCTGCCATCTCAAACCTGCTGTGTGACCTTGGACCACTCACTGGCCCTCTCTGTGCCTCATTTTCTTCTTCCTGTAAACCAGAGTGGTTGAGCCAGGGCTGCTGGGAAGCCAAGGAGCCTCCTCAGGGAGGTAGGGGGCACCCCGTCACTGGAGGAATTCAAGCAAGGTTCTAGTCCAGCCAGGGTCATGTGTAGCTTGATTTCAAATCGCCGGCCCTTTTCAACTCATAATCACATGAGCCAGTGTTTGCTGAGCACCGACTCCATGTAGGGAGCCCACACCTGTCATTTCACCTCCTACCTGACCCACTAAGGTGGGAGCTGTTACCTCACAAATGAGATAAGCAAGGCTCATGGAGTACAAAGCCCATGCTGGAAGCCACATGCAGCAAGAGCACAACCATTCCTGACAGATCCCATAGCAAATTCACACTGCACTTCCCACAGGCCAGGCAAGGGATGCAAGCGGGTCATCACCATTTTCATCCCAACCTCTCCCCAACGCTATGAAGGAGGGACTGTTATTACCCCACTTCACAGTTGCAAACTGAGGGCCAGGGAGATTCAGTATTTTGACTAGGGTCATAGGGCTGGAGAGAAGAGCCTGTTCTTAATCCCAAATGCCATCTTGCCTTCCTTATCGGGAAAGGTTTATGTCCAGTTGGGGAAAGTGAGACTCAGAGAGCCTCAGGTAGTGGTCAGAAGGCCCAGAAGTTAAATGAGTCAAAGCAGGGCTGACTCTGCTGTCTGCCTGACTCCAAAATCCAACAGAACTGAGAGGTGCTCAGGGTCCCCCCTAGCTGATGGAGGAAACCAAGGCTCAGGGCAGGGAAATGACTGGCCCAAGGTCACACCGCCTGGCAGTGGTAGGCCTGGGGCTCTCACATCCCTGGGACATCAGGATTAAACTCTCTGGCCTAGATCTTAGAGCAGTTACAGGATTGAAAAGAGTGAAATGGGGTTGAGTGGGTGTGAGGGTCTCTCCACTGTAAGAAGGAGACCTGGGCAAATAGGAGGAGGGCAACTCACACCTCTCTGCTAAGGCCTGGGGGCTCTCTGGAGTTAGTTCTCCAAAAGTAGAGTGGCCAAGACCAGGGGAGACTCCACCCTTTCAGCTGCTGGAGGAAGTCCTGTACCCTCTAAGGAGCTCAGAAATGAATGGAGGGTTCCCCAGCCCCCCAAATTGAGGATCTTAGAATTAGGGAGAGGTGAGACTTGTCCCCCATAGGAGGGGGAGGGGAGAGCTAAGGTAATTGGCCTCTTAGGATGAGATGAGCAGGTGAACTGAAGAAAATCGCTCTAGGAAGAGGTGAGGAAAGACAAAGTCCGCCAAGGAATGAGGGATGCTAGTGAAGCCCCCTTCCAACCACCTGTCAAACTAGCAGTGCCCCTCCCCCAGCCCCAAAGTGGGAGAAACTCGAGGATGCCCCTCCACCCCACACCCCGCATAGCCAGGGTAAAGATGAACGTCTGGGCATTTCCTCAACCTCTCAGAGATCTCCTTCCCACCCGGCCCGGGGGTCCAGGGAAGACCCACTTCTTTAGGAAGAAAACAGGAAATCCCGCCCAGGTGGGGGTCAGGACCGGAAGTCCCGCCTTTGGACGGGTGAGGGGTGCCCCGAGTCCCCCCGAGCAACCCCCAGACCCCGTGGACATGGTCCACGACCAAGGCAAGGATCCTAGTGGGTCTGGAGACCGGAGGATAAGGCTGTCTAGGTTTTGCCTTGGGTCAGACACGACGGTTCCCGCGGGCGACCCCTTTCCAGCGCTCAGAGTAGGGTCGCTGGAAGATCTCTGTCCTCTGATCTACGCAGGCCATACCCCTCCCGCGAGCGACTCGCCCTCCCAGGGCCCCTCTCCTCCGGACTGCCAAATCCTCCCCACACCGCGCTTCACAACGCCGCCTCCACTCACGTGCCCGTAGCCAGCATGGCCGGCCCGGCGCCGTCGCCGCCCTCAAAAGACATGGCGGCGCCTTGCGTCACTTCCGCGTGGTTGGCCCTCCTCGGTTCTGCACACTCCGCCTCCCTTGTCCGGGCCGCCCGAGACCAAAATGGCCACGGGAACATCACCGGCTCACAGTGGGGCAATGATGACGGCACGGTGCCCGTAAGAAAGATGGTGAAAGAAAGGCTTCAGCTTGCTCGGAAACAAGCCAGAACCATTTCGATTTCTTCCCAAGAAATACGGCCATCGGAATGTGCACTCTCAGGACCACAGTAAACTAAGGCCAGCGACCTGACGCCCCTCACCCATCGTCGACCTTTTCCATAGAAGTGGAGGAAAGCAGTGCCCATTAACGACATGGCAACCAGCTGGCATCACTTGCCCCAAATGTATATGGACTCTCCCTCCAGCCTATCCCCCTTCAGCACCAAGGGTGGGAAAGATTCGATATGGCAACTTTTTTGCTTCGGTTTGCCAGGCTTCAATATGGCGGCCCAGACCGCGGCCTCCCGACGGTGACTCAGGAATTCGACTGGGTCCGCTTCGTTCCCGGGGATACTGACGGCTTCATCCCGTTAACCCAAGTCTCTCAGCACCTTTTGTGACGTACACCTCCTCTCACCTTCCTTCCCTTTACCCGTTTCTTTTCCAGGACCTCGCTGTCGCGCCCCCCAAAGAGATGGGACTGCCCCGCATTAACATGGCCGCAGCTGACAGGCTTTGGCAGTGCCCTCGAGCAAAATGGCATCTCCTTGGCTTCGATGCCAGTATACAATATGGAGAAAGAAGTAGGCGTTTCGGCGAGAGCTCGGGCGAGGGGGTGGAGCCCTTGGACCCTCCCCCTTGTTTACTTCGTGGTAAGGGGAGCAGCACTGCGCTTGCGCACTCTCGCTGGCCTGCTCCACCTTCGCCATATGCGACATGTGACTTACACCCTCGTGGTTCAAGTTCAACCACCCCATCTGAAAGATGGTTACATCCACTCCCGTTCTAGAACAGGCAAGGGCGCTACCACTGTCCAGGCTTGAGGGGCGTCTCCTATCCGGATGTGACAGCACGATGACCCGGAAAGGGAGAGGGCCGGGGGAGTGGGACCTCGGCCGCGGCTATGGAAGGAGCCGGTTACAGGGTAAGCGCTGAAAACGCGTTCTTTCCTTTCTGTGGATGCGAAGCGACGCCCTCCGGTAGTCTGCTTCGCCCCAACGCCCCGCCGGGGCTCTGGGAGCCCGGCTGAGCCTTAGCGAACCCACCGTTCCTTTATAAATGCGCTGTCACCCTCCTCCACTGCCCTAGGGGAGACCCTCACCTTTTAGCCCCGCCCCCTGGGCGGTTGGGACGCGCCTCTGGGCCCCGCCCCCTGGGCGTCTTCCTGCGCTTGGGCCCCGCCCCTCACCGTTCCTGTCCCCAGGTGGTGTTTGAGAAGGGTGGCGTGTACCTGCACACCAGTGCTAAGAAGCACCAAGACCCGGACTCGCTCATCGCTGGCGTCATCCGCGTTGTGGAGAAGGTGAGCCGGGAGGGAGCAGGGCTCGGGCAGGCCCAGAGCGGGATGGAGGCAGCATCTGTAGGCTGTAGTCTGGCGGTCACGATGGGACGGTGGGAAGGCAGAGGGTGCGGACTGGAGCGCGAGAGGGGGCTTTGTGAGCCTGAGGGTCCAGACGGGGAAGAAGTTTGGAGATACGGCTTGGGGAAACTGGAGGGGAGGGGTCTCTCTAATCCCTCTTTTCTTTCCTCAGGACAGTGATGTCCTCCTGCAATGGGTTCCTGTAGAGGACGCTGGAGATTCCACCCAAATTCTCTTCTCCAAGAAGGTAGGCTTTCCTCCCTTCTCCTTTCTCCCCTTGTTTTTTTCCAGGTTTGAGCAGTGGAAGACATTTGAAGGACCTGGGTGCAATCTCAGACTTGCTCTTGGGGCATGTGTGATCCTGGTTGGGATCTAGGCTCTCTTTGCTCCTTGGTTTCCTTCTCTCTGTGAAATGGGGCTGAAGATGCCCGAGAGATTCATAACCATGGGGACAGCGGCCCCCTCATCCCCTTTTCTCTTTGGGAGAGCCCTGCGAGGGTGCAAGAGGACAACACAGACCATGGATTCAGGTTCCACGGGCTCTCGGTCTGCACGGACTTGAAGGGGTATGGCATTCCCCTGGGGGCAGAAAGTACACTTTCTGGTACTCCTTTCTACTTTGGGTACCAGGCCCTGTGCTGGGACCTGGAGATGAGTCTGACCCTGCCTCAGTCTTCACCCCCATTCGATTTTGGGAAACTGAGGCACAATGATTGGAAGCCCCTTTTGCAAGGTCAGAAAGCTAGAAGGTGTTGGAACTTGAGTTTGAACGCAGACTCTCTGGCTCCAGGGGCCTGCCCCTTTCTGGAGGGAGCAGGCATTTGCACTGAACTCGAAGGATGAGAAGGGGGCAAGAAAGTACTTCAGGAATGGCAGGAGGAAGATCGTTTCAGGATACAGGAGGAAATAGGATGTCTCTGGAGAGGGGTTTGCTGGGAAGGTGGTTGGGCCTGCAATGCCTGACTGAGAAGCTTGGACTGTGTTCTGGGGGCCCCCGGGGGAACCATGGGAGAAGGATGTGGGTGTGGAAAGCTCCCTTGGGAAACCATGCGGGAGATGGGCAGAAGGTCCGAATGGAGGGAGGTTGTAGGCTGGGAGGTGAGAGAGAAGATTAGAATGATGGGCCAGGGGGAGAGAAGGAAGCCTCACTTGGGGCAGTGGGGCTTTGAATAACCTGGTGGGGGTAACAGAGAGATTCCAGAATTCTGTTGAGGAGCCTGGCTTCCCAGGGTTGAGGAAGAAGCAGCCAGCATTCTGCATTTTTCGTCAGCCTCACAGGCCGGCCGAGTACCTTTCTTGAAAATGTGGCTGTCCTCCTCGGCACTCTATTTTTGACTAACAGAAACTCACTGAAACAGGCTTCAGCGGAAAAGGCACATACGCACGCAGGATACACTTAGCTCCAAGGAACGCAAAATTTGGCTGACAACAGGTTAAGCAGACAAATTTATTTCTCCCCTTTCACTAGACACTCAAAAGAGGTATGGGGCTGCTGGCCTTGGTTGGCAACATCAGGGCCTAGATCCCTGAGACCCTCTTGTGTGTGCCCTGGTCGCCTTTAGATGACTCCTTCAGCTGCAACCCCTGCATCTTCCTTTTAAAGCAGAAAGATGGGGGCAAGCAGGGTGGCAGTCATACATCTGTTCTGCTCATCGGGAAAAGCAAGACATTTCCCAGAAACTCTGCATCAGCTAGGACTTGTTTTTGGCCGTGTGAAATAGAAACAGAAGTGATAGAAACTCCTACCTTTCCCATCAAAAAGTCCAGAAGTCAGCCCACAGGTCCACGTGTCATCACCAACCGGCATCCTTCCATCTTTGCTCTGCCGTCCTCGGCATGTGGCGGCCATCCTCATGGCTGCCTTGTGGTCCAAAAAGGCTGCTGGAGCTCCAGCTTTTTTGGACTGGTTTTGCTCACTGTATATGTGTGTTGCAGGTTGGCCAAGGAGCTCTGTTCATCGTGATTGCTCAGGGAAGCATGCTGCTAGAGCAGCTACTGTTCCTTGTGGCAGAGAGCAAGAGCCTGGCGATTAAACAGTCCATCCTGGAAGGGATGTGTCCCAGCCCCTTGGCCAGAACTAGTTGCATGACTCCAGCCAGCCAGTAGAGCTCAGTGATCTGCGATCCTGCCGCGTGCCCAAGAGGCAGAGGGTTGCAAACGCTGGCAGAAGGCAATAGTGGTTCTCCTTATGTAAACATTGGTGAAACACCACATTCACCTCACAAGACACAGAGGACAGGGATGGCTTTGCCAGGGCTGGTTCAGCAGCCTCGTGGACAGGTGTCTCTGTGACTCCCTTCGTGGCCCTAGTTGGCTGCCAAAGCTACAGACACCACGTTCTCCCTCAGTAGCACCCAAAGACTGGCCTGAATAGGGTGGTGTTCACCCGTGGAGATGCCTTTTTTATCAGGAATTTCCCTTTTAAACTCCCCACAGATGGCATCTCGGCTCCCACTGGCCAGAGTTGGGGCCCGAGGCCACTCGGAACCCCAGGGAAGGCTGAGAAAGCAAATAGTGGGAGGTTTTGGCTTCTGTTGTGGGAGGGGCTCTGTCTGCCTGGAAGGAGCAGCAGAAATGGCTTTCGGGTAGACCCACCATCTGGGTCCTTCCAACAAGGGCCCCTCGTGCAGGGTTTTGTTGCGGGAGTCATGGAACATTCCGGTTACTTTCAGCAGGAAGGGATTAAAGGCAGACAAGTAGAGGCTTGGCGAGTTTGTACAAAGGCCAGCGGAACAAGACTGACCCTGCAGAACTGACCTGCCAGGGGAGCTGCCACCACCTCCAAAATGAGGACAGTGGGGAGACATCATCGTGGGACCTGTGGACACCCCAGAACACTACACCTGAGCTGCCACCCAAGGGCAGGAAGCCACTTGGCCCTCACCAAGCTAGTGACTGGGCGCTGGGAGACTGAGCCAGCCACCACCTCTACCCTAGTCACCTCTCTGTGTGTGGGAAAACAGGAGTCTCCAATGTCAGCCATGCAGCCCCGAGCGGCAGGAAGTTGCCCCTGCCTCTTTCCTGCTTTCTGCTGTCTTCCGTCATGTGTCCTGACCTATAGCTGCAAAGGAGTCTGGGAAATGTAGTTTTCGCCTCCCAGCCTCTGCAGCACTCATGTACTTTGTCCCCTCCCTGTCCTTCCCCATGGCCTGTGGCCAGCACTATTGGCTGTGACTGCACTGCCGTCTGCCTCGGTTTCCCTCTTTGTTCACTGGGGCTGCCTTCCAGGGCAGCCTCACAGCTCGGATCTGGAAACCCCGAATCTACAGCCCCTCACTCTCTTCTTTTCCTCTCTTCTCCCAAGGATGTCAGTGGGGGTGACTCCTGCACCTCTGAGGAGGAACCGACCTTTGACCCCGGCTATGAACCCGACTGGGCTGTCATCAGCACCGTGCGGCCACAGTCCCGCCATTCAGAGCCCACTAGAGGTAGGCTGAGCCGGTGCCCCTGAGGAGACGTGTCTTACCCTCAGTGGCCATGGTTCCACAGGCTTTGCTGGCCACAGTCACGATGGCCGTCCATCGCTGGCCTCCAGTCTCAGGAGAGTGGATCGGGGTGCAGCACCGTCCCCAGCCCAGGTCCAGCCTGGCAGGGTCTCCACGGTTCGCCGCCTTGCTCATCTCACTGGGTTCCTGGATTGGTTGTGGGCACCTCCACATGGTTCCTGCCTGTGAAGGTGTCCAGGCTGTGGGGGTGACCATGCAGGGTGAGAGGGTGATTTGTCCTGGAGTCCTACAGGGTGCTGGGGGCACTAGAGGAGGCATCCGGCCCCTCTGGGGTGTGGAGAAGCCTTCCAGGAGGAGGTGATGCCAGCCCCTGGCTCTGGGGGACACCGGGGAGTTTTCTCTCACAGAGAGACCAGCTGTGCAAGGCCAGAGGCACAGGGCCCTGAGTGTGTTTAGGACACTTGAGTGTGGGGTCTGGAGTGAAGAGAGGGCTGGAGATGAGATGCGCAGGGGGCAGGAGATAGACCTGAGGGGCCTGCCACCAGGTTGAGGAACACGGTCTTCACGCTGAGGGCCACAGGGAGCCAAGGGAGATTTTAGAGCAAGTCAGTTGTGTTTCCGAGGAGATGTGAGGAGACCCAGGGCTCCCAGACGGCTCTCAGCGGACATCTGTGCTGCCTATGACTCCCCACACCTGCTCCCGACACTGTGCTGTTTGTTCCTTAGGTGCAGAGCCCAGTTCCCCCCGGGGCTCCTGGGCCTTCTCAGTGAGTCTTGGGGAGCTCAAGTCCATCCGCCGGTCCAAGCCGGGCCTCAGCTGGGCCTACCTGGTCCTGGTGACCCAGGCCGGAGGCTCCCTGCCCGCCCTCCACTTTCACCGAGGGGGGACCCGCGCCCTTCTCCGTGTCCTCAGCCGCTACCTGCTGTTGGCCAGGTGAGCCTTTTCCCAGTACTGGGCCTTTGTGGCAGGTCCTGGCCCCTCAGGGCTGTGAAACAGACTGATTTAAAGGCAGAAGAAGGGGGGCGCCTGGGTGGCTCAGTTGGTTAAGCATCTGCCTTTAGCTCAGGTCATGATCCCAGGGTTCTGGGATCGAGCCCCACGTCGGGCTCCCTGCTCAGCGGGAAGCCTGCTTCTCTCTCTCCCTCTGCCGCTCCCTCTGCTTGTTCTCGCTGTCAAATGAATAAATAAAATCTTTTAAATAAATAAATAAATAAATAAATGTAGACTAAGGGAATCAGCTGGCACTTGTAACTGCAAAGCCAAGGAGTGGTTTGATTTCAGGCAGGACCTGGGTCCCGAAACGTTAGGAAGAATTGCTCTTTTTCCCTTTGAGTTGGTGTCGTTCTCCGGGGGTCCCTGCAGACATGGCTTAGCAGCCCCCATGACCAAAGCAGCTCCTTCCCCAACAGCATCCCAGAGCCGCCTCTCTCTTGCCTGTCCCTGAATCAGTCACCCTCTGAGGCGCAAGGCCCTCAGCCCTCAGTGGCCAACCCTGGGTGCTGTGTCCATCCCTGGGGTCCAGCTGTGGTCAGGCCCTAGGTGAGGGATTCCCCAGGGGCAGTTGGACACTGAGGGGGAGAGGACACATGGGGCCCTCTGCCTGGGTGTCACCACATGGCCCCCCTCCCCAGCTCCCCGCAGGACTCCCGCCTCTACCTCGTCTTCCCCCACGACTCCTCAGCCCTCTCCAGCTCCTTCCACCACCTCCAGCTCTTTGACCAGGACAGCTCCAACGTGGTGTCTGTGAGTGTCCCAGCGCCCAGCCTGGCCCCTGTGGGCAGGGAGGGGTGGACTGTAGTGGGCGAGGCAGGATGGGGTGGGGCTGTGACCTCCCCCTTGGCCCTGTCCACAGCGCTTTCTCCAGGACCCCTACTCCACCACCTTCAGCAGCTTCTCCCGTGTGACCAACTTCTTCCGGGGAGCCCTGCAGCCACACCCAGAGGGGGCCTCCCCCGACCTTCCTCCACCCCCTGATGATGAGCCAGAGCCTGGGTTTGAGGTCATTTCCTGTGTGAGTATCAGGTGGACCCTGGTAGCTTCTGGCTGTCACCTGGGCAAGTGACTGTAATTCCCTGGGCCTCCTTTTCCCCTGTAATGGGGTGACACAGCACCCTAATCATCAGATCACATGAGGAGTGACTTCAAGGAGAGTGCTTGGAGCCTGTGTACCTATTGCCCGTTATTATGGGGGTGGGGGGTGCTTCCGGACACAGAGGTGACTTTGGCGCTGAGCCAGGGAAGGGGATGCTTACCCACCCTGCACGTTAACTGTCCGTGGAGCTGACAAGCGCTCTGAGCTAACTTGAAGGTGGCCTAGGACAGGGCCGGGGAGGATGTGGGAGGCCCTGAGCTCACCTGCCTTGTGTCACGCAGGTGGAGCTGGGGCCGCGGCCCGCTGTGGAGCGGGCACCTCCAGTCACAGAGGAGGAGTGGGCCCACCATGTGGGCCCCGAGGGCCGCCTGCAGCAGGTCCCCATGCTGAAGGCCCGCATCTTCTCGGGGGTAAGGTGCCGGGTGTGTGCTGTGCGGTGGGGGGCCTGGGGTGGGGGGCCTCAGGGGTCCTTCTGAGCCTCTGGCCGCTCTCTCCCCCAGGGTCTGAGCCCTGGCCTGAGGCGCGAAGCTTGGAAGTTCCTCCTGGGGTACCTCAGCTGGGAGGGCTCAGCCGAGGAGCATAAGGCCCACGTGCGCAAGAAAACGTGAGTGAGCGAAGCTCCGGCCTCCCAAGTCCAACTTGTCCCCCGTCCCAGCACGGTACCTGGCACATCACAGGTGCACAGATGGGCTCGCTCCCCAGGCGTCTGTCGTGAGCCCGTCACGTGCTGGGCAGCCGCGGTCGCACACGGAGATGGCAGTAAGCAGGCAGCCTCGTCTCCCGTGGGCGTCAGTTTTCGTCCCAGCAACATAATGTCGCAGCTGTCATCACTGCGGTGGGCCTCCTTACCCCGGGGGGCCCGCTTCTCCTCATTCCTGGTACACATTGTGCCCCGACTGCGTGTCCTGGTCCCCGCCCCGTGCTGTCTGTCTGGCAGGGATGACAGACTTCAAACAAAAGCCCACAGGGAGGTGCCTGGCTGGCTCAGTTAGTAGAGCATGTGACTCTTGATCTTCGGGTCGTGAGTTCGAGCTCCACGTTGGGGGTAGAGATCACTTAAAAAAAACAAAACTTTAAAGAAAAGCTCACAAGGATGTTGTGGGTCTTGAGAGATGTCAGAAAGGAGCAGCATGGGGACTGTGGCAAGGATGAGTACGTGGCCTGCTTTGGTGGCCTCATGTCTCCCCTTCCCCTCCCCCTCAGGGATGAGTACTTCCGAATGAAGCTGCAGTGGAAATCCGTGAGCCCCGAGCAGGAGCGAAGGAACTCACTGCTGCACGGTTACCGCAGCCTCATCGGTAGGTTGCAGGGCCAGGGGGTGGGGTGGAGAGGTGGCAGATAGCAGGGAGGGAACAGGGGAAGCCCCTGCCTCCCCAGCAGTAGGGATGACGTCATCTGCAGTGGGGAGATGGGCAGGGAGCAGGGGTGGGAGTAGCCAGGGATGGGGCAGGGGGAGAGGGGGAGCAGGGGAAGGGAGCCAGACTCCTTGGGTTCAAATCTGCCGTCTATTTGCCATCAGATCTTGGCAAGTGATTTTGCCTCCTTGGACCTCAATTTCCCATCTGTGGATGGGTTAGTAACTGTCAGTTGCTGGGAGGCTGAGTGCCTCATGTGAGGGTGTTCGGAGTGGTATCTGGACCGACTCACACCTGCCTGGGGTCGGCCGAAGAGAGGAGTGGGGGCTGGTGCCCGTGGCCAGGAGGGAGGGGCCCCCACAGCTTTCTCACTTTCGCATTCTGCGCCCTGTCTTCACAGAGAGAGACGTGAGCCGTACCGATCGGACCAACAAATTCTATGAGGGTCCTGAGAACCCAGGGCTGGGCCTGCTGAACGACATCCTCCTCACCTACTGCATGTACCACTTTGACCTTGGTGCGACACCAGCCCGGGGAGGGGCCGGGGGCCAGGCCTTCCCTTGCGGGGGTGGCTGGGGGCCTGGGCTGGGCCCTGACCTCCTGTCCACCCCCAACCCCAGGCTACGTCCAGGGCATGAGTGACCTTCTCTCCCCGATCCTCTACGTCATTCAGAACGAGGTGGACGCCTTCTGGTGTTTCTGTGGCTTCATGGAGCTCGTGGTGAGGCCCACGGCAGGCGTGGGAGACAAGCCCCCTCAAAGGATGGGGGTCTGGTTCCTCACGTGGCCCTGCCTCCCACAGCACGGGAACTTCGAGGAGAGTCAGGAGTCAATGAAGCGGCAGCTCGGACAACTCCTGCTGCTCCTGAGGGTGCTGGACCCACCGCTCTGTGACTTCCTGGGTGAGTGTCTCCGCGGGCGGGCGAGGGAGGGTGGGGCCACAAGCCCCGCCACAGAGTCTCTGGAAGTGGCCGCTGACGGGGTCCAGGACGTTGGGTCCTGATCCAGACAAGGGAAACATCCCTGCAAAAGCCGGAACCCAAATTTTACATGTAAAAGCAGGATTGCGGTTTGGAGCGAAACCCCAGCGAGCGCAGCTGTGAGCGCACGCCTGCGCACCCTGCCCCCCCACAGGCTGGCTCCTTCAGGCCCCCCTCAACCCCATACTTTGCAGATGAGGGGCCTGGGGCCTGGGCGTGCCACTTCCAGGGGCGCTTGGACAGGAGCTGCCCGACTGGCGATGTGGCTGTCTGAAGTATGCACAAGAACAGATTTAACCTGATCTGCGGGACATTGCAGTCATTTGCAATTTTTCATCATGTTGCATATCGTCTGGATAATTTCTTTAGGCTAAATTCCAAGAAGTGGCATTGATTGTATTTGGGGCAGTAGATCTTTTTACAGCTTTTGAAATGTTTGTTCCCATCATTGCTTTCCTGGAAATTCTTACCAGCTTATGTTTCTGCTAGCCGAGTCCGTGAGTGTCCATTTTCACACCTCCTCATGCCTCCAACAACAGCATTGGGTATTGAGAGATTTTATTTTTTCCCCGAGTGTCCAGCATCCCTTCTATGTGACGGTGGGACACGGGGTTAACTCACTTCATCTGGAATCTGGAAGGCAGGATGGGAAGGGTTCCTGTTGACACAGAGCATTCCTGGCTCAGCTCTGAGGCCTTCTCATGCTGGGCATACATTACTTGCCTAGACTGGTAGAGATTCTTAGAGCCAGGATAACTTCTTAGAAGCTCAGTCTGACCAGCCTGCACGCTATGAATTAGGATGGGATTGGAATGGATTTTGAGCTTGTTCTTTGCTGAGCTCCCCTCCCTCCCACCACTGTCTTCCTCCAGACTCCCAGGACTCTGGCTCTCTCTGCTTCTGCTTCCGGTGGCTGCTCATCTGGTTCAAGAGGGAATTCCCCTTCCCGGATGTCCTTCGGCTATGGGAGGTGGGCCCGCCAGTTTGGGTGGGAGGGCAGAGAGGAAAGAGAAATCAGTCAGCTGTCCCAGGCTGGGAGGTTGGTGGGAAGTGGGCAGGGGATGGGGCAGAGCTGGGTGGGACTTCCGGCAGAAGCTGGGCCATGACTCCTCGCTCCGGCTCCCCCAGGTGCTGTGGACAGGGCTCCCTGGTCCCAATCTGCACCTGTTGGTGGCCTGTGCCATTCTGGATATGGAGCGTGACACCCTCATGCTTTCTGGCTTCGGCTCCAATGAGATCCTCAAGGTGAGGCCCTGGCTCCTTCCCGGTCCTCCCCCCTCCCTGCCCATCCTGTCCTCTCTAATTGGAGACACGTCAGCTGGGGTGTGAACTCCATGGAGGCTGGCACTATGCCTGTGCCGAGGGCCTTGGGGTAGTAGGTACTCAAAATAGGATTATTGAAAGTATGGTTGGCTAAGCGGTGGGTGAGCACCATGGCCATGAGACCCGGCCTTCTTCTCCTACTGCATCCCACCCCTGGCTCCCAGCAGTGCTCGCAGAGTGTGGCCAGCCCATGAGGGGGGACCTGCCCCTTTCCCAGTACATGAATGCGAGGCAGGGCCATAGGGGGGGAGCTCAGTGTCCTTTCCCTTCGTTGTATCCTGCCTGTGGCAAGCCACTGGAGAGGGCATGACATCCCCTCCCCCCCAGCCCGGGCTCCACCCAGTCTGTCTTTCCTCCATTGTATCCCCAGCACGAGGCACAGAGTGGGCGCTCGGGCGGTGGTGGTTGAGTGCTGGCAGGCATGCAGGCAGGCCTGACCCACCCCCTCCCACAGCACATCAACGAGCTGACCATGAAGCTGAGCGTGGAGGACGTGCTGACGCGGGCTGAGGCCCTCTACCGGCAGCTGACCGCCTGCCCGGTGAGTCCCCGACCTCTCCCAACAGCCTTTCCCACCCAACCGCCCCCACCTCCGGGGGGAAAACCGCTGACGTTTCGCCTCAACCCCGCACCCCTCCAGGAGCTGCCCCACAACGTGCAGGAGGTCTTGGGTCTGGTGCCCCCCGCAGAGCCCCAAAGTCCCTCGCCCCCTACCTCTCCACTGCCTCTCTCGCCCACCCGGGCCCCACCGGCCCCACCGCCCCCCGAGGACACAGCCCCGCAGCCGGACAGCAGCCTGGAGATCCTGCCAGAGGAGGAGGAGGAAGAGGAAAGCGCAGAATCCTAACCCCCTGGGCCGGTGGGCCCGCCCAGCACAGGCACTTTATCGGCTCCCAGAGGCTGGGGAGGAAGGGTGTGGACAGGGCGGGCCTTCCCGCCGTGCCTCCCGTGCCCTCCCAATGAGCTGATTTCCTTAAACGGACACTTCTCGTGTCCAGTTGTCCTCGTGTAGGTGGAGGAAGGAGGCTGCCACCTTGGCATGGACCCAGATGGGGAGGGGGTGGTGGCTCGGGGTCCCTTCTGGCCAAGCTGCAGAGCCCACATCTGACCACGTGATCCTGATCCAGCCAATGAGACGTAGGAAAAGGACCCTTGTGGGCTCGTGGAGGTAGGGCTCTGTCCCCCGCCTGGATCTGGGGCTTTTGGAGGAGGATGGGGTGCGGGGGTATGGCCACCACCAGTAGCTCTGCGGGGACACATCCCGGACATAACCGAGATGGAAGGGCCTGCAGAGCTGTTGAGACGCTCTGGGGACTCTGCTTACCAGCTTCTTGTTACGTGAAAAAAAAATAAACTCGTGTTTAACCCACTGTCCGTCGTGCTGTTACTGGCATCAGGACTCTCTCTGTTTCGTGACAGCCGGAGTGGACACTGTGATTACCATTTCCCAGTGGCGCAAAGCAGTGTCGGTCCTGTCCCCCCCCCCCGGCCCCAGCGGAGCCCCACCACCCAGGGAAGAGGAGGACAGCTTCTGGGGGCTCCAGAATAGGCGCGGCCGCTTCTGCCGCTAAGGCTAATGGCTTTGCTCCACACAACGGGGGAAGCGACTGAACCCAGGGGGAGGGCAGGAGCACACGGCTTTTTCTGAAAATACTTTTAATGCTCGGGGCTCTTGTGGGTGGTGTGCTGAGCGGTTATCCTCTGTGCAGCCGGGGAGGGGGTGGCGTCAGCCTTTTCGAACTCGCAGCGGGGACGGCTGGGCACCAGGCGCACAACCCCATCCTCGGTGTCGCTGTCGACCAGCACGTGCCCGTCTCGGCTGTTGATCAACACCGCCGCACGCAGCGCCGACTTGACAGCGGTCTCCACCCAGCCGTGCGGGTAGGCCGTGTGCTCACCCGCGAAGTAGATGCGGCCGTAGGGGACCGCCCAGTCGAAGTCCGGCCCCTCTTCCTGGTCCTCACGCCAGAGCAGCGGCGGCTGCACCACGAAGCCGCCCTGGCTGTGCGGGTCCTCGGCCCAGCGCTTGACGATGCCGCTGCCGTCCCACAGCCGGTACACAGTGGGCCCGTGCAGCGCCGCCACGTCGTCGAGCGCCACGCGCATCGCGTCTTCCGGCCTCAGGCCGGCGAACGAGGCCGCCGCGTCCGACCACGTGTACGAGGCTAGCAGCAGCGCGCCCTCGCCCGGCGGCGGGTAGAATATCACGCGCGACGGGCGGGCGGTGCTCGAGTGGCCGCCCTCGATGTGCTCGTCGTGCCAGAAGGGCCGGCGGAAGCTCAGGAACACCTTGGTGGCCGCAACGTAGTGCAGCGCGCGCAGCGCCTCCTGCCGCCTGCGCGACAGCGGCGGCGAGAAGGTAATGCGCTGCAGCGCCGGCCCGCTCGCCGTCAGCAGCACCACGTCGGCGGTCATGGCCTTCAGACTCCGGGCCCTGCGCGAGCTGGCGATGTGCACGCGCACATCGTGCGTCCCCTGCGTTATCGCCACGACGGGCGCGTGCAGCAGCACCGGCCCGGACAGCGAGCTCAGCAGCGCGCGCGGCAGCAGGTCCCAGCCGCCCACGATGCGGCTGTACCTGCGGGCGGGGCGGGAGCGTGATGCCGGAGCTCGGGCACTGCCCTCCTCGCCGGCTCCTCCCCGCGGGCCCCATCCCGGCGCACTCCCGGTCCGGGTTCTAGTTTTCGCCTGCCGGGTCCCTTCTTGCCCCGCCCCTTCTCGCAGGCCCCGCCCACTCCCTTGCCGGCCCCGTCACCTGCCGGCCCCTCGCTGACCCCGCCCACCCGTCTACCCCGGCCCTCGCCAGTCCCCGACGTCCCCCGAGGACCAGGGAGCAGAGAAGTGTCTGACCCGGGCACCGCCCCTCTTCTCCTCTGGGCCGCGCCTTTCTCCGGGAACCTTTCCTACCCAGTTCCGCCCGAGGACCCGGGATGAGGAGGCCCGTGTGGCCAGACACGGGAGCCCCTTCTCATCTTCCCATCAGCCCGGCCTCACCCAACGCCGACGGCCCCGCCCACCCCGTTACGCGAGCGCCGGGGCCCTCGTCGGCCCCGCCCCTGCCAGCTGGCCCCGCCCCTCACCGGAGCCGGTCGCTGAGGCAGCTGTGGGCCCTTAGGGCCTCGGCGAAGCTGAGATAGAAGAAGCCGTCCTTGGACATCACGTCTCCCAGGAGCCTCACGGCGGGCTGGCTCAGGTTCCCCTCCCCGACGAGGTATTCCTGCAGGACGGGCGCACGCCCGGGTCAGGACCCAAGCCGGCTGCACCTCCGGCTCTGTCCCCACCCCCACGGGGGTCCCTCCCAGGCTGAGCCACTTGGTTCCGTGACATGACCGTGAGCTTAGTACGGTTCTCTGAAGCTTGGCGATCCAGTGCCCCCTTTTGTGACAGATGACGGAAGCAAGCCCAGGGAGGGAGCCGTGTGCTGCCCTGGGGTGAGGCAGGGGGTCCACGGCAGGCCTGGAGTCCAGGATTTCCGCCTTCTGACTCCAGGGCTACTGTCCCACGGGCACCCTCCTTGTTCAGGTTTCTCAGCGACGCTGAGACCCCCACTCACCAGGAGCGTGTGCCTTTCAAACTTCTTCATTGCCTTTCTGCAGCCCAGTGTCTTGAGATCTTTGAGGGCCTGTGGTGGAACAAGAGGACAACGCTGAGCTCCAGGGGCAGGACTGCAGAGGCCAGACTTGGAGTGCAAAGCTGGGGTCTCTCCCTGCACCTGCCCATGGCCAGCCATTTGCCACTCTTGTTCAAGCCGCCAGGCCTTTGCCCATGCTGTGCCCTTGGCCTTGCCCTCCACTGCAATTCACTGTCGCCACTCTGTAAAGTCTCCCCAAGTCGTTACGGCCCCTCCTGCCCCAGCCTCAGCCCACCCTGACAGTGTCACGCTCATCCCCATTGGGCATGGTTTGGTCTGCATCTGTCCTAGCCTGTGAGTCAATGCTGTATCCTGCTGGTGCTTAGTGATTGTCACCCGGATCCCTGTGGGCACAGACAGAACTGGTTCTTCCCCCGCCCAAAGCCCTGCCGTGGCTCCCCAGTGCCTGGAGCCGCAGAGTCGCACCCTCAGCCAGCCCCTCGGTCACCATCTCTTAGGGAAGCTCCAGTTCGGCAGCCCTATGTGCAGTGCCCAGCACCTCCCGCCCCCATCTGCACTGGTTCCCCTGCTTCATCTCTGCCTGAAACACAAGTAGCCACCCTTTACCGTGCTAGTCAAGTCCCTTCCCTTCCTGACAGCCCCGTCTCACTTTAGCCCTCTTCGCTGTCCACCTGGCTTCTCCCTTGAGATCAGGGAACTCGCCAAAGGATGTGCCCCTTCACTCACTCACTCATCATTCACCTCGAGTCTCCCTAGGCTCCCTGAACTGGACGGTGCCAGGGCACAGAAATGGCCTGGACTTGGTGCCCACCCTTGTCCCAGAGGGGAGATAAACAATTAGGAGCTCCCAGAGGAGGTCAAGGCCTGCTCTTCCCTGAGGGCACCAAGGAAGGCTTCCTGGAGGAGGGGACGTTGGAGCTGGTTCTTGGGGGATGAGCAGGGTTCTCTGGGAGAGAAAGGGAAAAGGCCTTTCAGGCAGGGCGGGAAGCAAGAGCAAGCAAGGGCGTGGGTGCAGGATGGTGCAGGAGCACAGTGGGTATGAAGGAGTACGGAGCTGGGGTGTTAAGGCCACCATGAGGGCTTTGAGGGGTAACAAAAATTTCTTGGAGGAGAGAAGATGAGGCTGGGGGTGTGAGAGAGACCAGACCATTCAGGGCTTGAACCTGAGGCTAAGGTGCTGGGGAGCCATAGGGGGCTGTGAGCAGGGGAGGAGCAGGGTGAAGGTCCAGGGTAAAGGATGAAACCTGAGCTGGAGCAGGGGCTCTGGGGACCGAGAGGTGGGAACAGTGCAAGCGATCAGCGGACAGGAAGGATGGGGCAGGGAGGCACTGATGGTGGAAGGGAGAGGGAGGGAGCTAGGATGGCACCTGGGGGTCTGTCTGCCTGTGACTGGGGTGGGGGTGATGGGGCCATTATGAGAGGGGAGAACGTGGGAATATGAGTGAGGTTAGGGAACGATGCTGAGCTCACTGGGAGCTGGCGGGTCCCGGGGTACGGCCAGGGTGGGCACAGACAGAAGGCTGGGTCTCCAGAGATGGATGGGGAAGACATCAGCCTGCAGGTCAAAGTTTACGCCAAAGATGTAGAAGGTGAGGCTGTCCGGAGTGTGTGTGTGTGTGTGTGTGTGTAGGGGATCAGAGACCAAAGGCTGATGGAGCTCTGGGGATGAGCAGCATTTATGGGAAACCACAGATGGAAGAGCCAGCGACGGGAGACTGCAGATGGGAGGAATGAGAGAGACAAGCAGCCAGGCACGGAGGAGGCTGGGCAGAGGGCAGAGCGCAGAGGGGAGTGGGGGACGGCTGCCTACCCGGTTGAGAGCCATCTGGTAGATTTCTTCGGGCGAGTGGCCCTTCTCCCTGGGGCGCAGTTTGTAGCCCAGCTTCTCAGGCATCTTCTCCACCACGTAGTTCCGCAGCTTCAGGTTGTTCACTTCTATCCACGTGTTCTCATCATACTGAGTGAATTTGGTCAGGTTGAGCCCCAGGCTCTTGCAGAGCTCGTGGAGGATCCTGAAGGAGCCGGAGAGGCCCGTGAGGATCAGGCAGGGCGTGTGTGTCGGTGTGTGTGTGTGGAGGGGGGGTCAAGGCCCCTCTCCGGGGGCTTGGGGATGGGCATGAGGCTGCAGTGGGGCTAGAGTTGGGGTCATGGGTGCTGGGGCCTGGGATGAAATGGGAACAAGGCTCAAGGCTGGAAGGCTGAAGGTGTAGCGGTTTGGGATTGTGTTTGGAGTGGGAGCTGGCTTTCACTGGGGCTGAAGTGGGACTGGGGACAGAGTCTGGGTTGGGTGGGGGCTTGTCATGGGGAAGGGACAGGATTGGGGTCTGGCGCTCTGGCTGGACGTGGTGGGGCTGGAGCTGGGAGATCTTGAAGGTAGATCAGGACAGAGGGGGAGGTGGAGTCTTGACGCAACTTGATTGGGGTTTTGGGTTTGGGGTCAGAGTTGAAGTTCAGCCTGGCACTGGAGTGGGGATGGAGTTGGGGATCTGGCTGAGTCTGAGCATAGCCATGGGACTGGGGGTGGCCTCGGTGCCCGCCTGGCTGCCTGGTCAGGCCTCACCTATGCGAGCTGGGCATGCGCATGGCTCCCAGCTCCCCAATCCAGCCCGTCTTCCGGTCCCGGTAGGTGAAGATGCGGCCCCCGATCCTGTTGTCTGCCTCCAGGATGGTGACCTGGGGGATGGGGGGGGACAGCAAGTAGGGCCCTTCAGCTCCTCCCACTGACCCCCCCCACCCCCACCCAGCCTCCCATCCCCACGGCAGCAGAGACCTCAACTAGAGAAGGACCCCCTTCTTTATGGACAAGTGAGAGGAGCTGAACAAATGTCATAGCAAACACTTAAAATATGACACTCTCCAGACTGCAGCAGGAAGACGGCAAGTCATATTGCAAAGGGACTTCCCAGCCCGGAAAGTGGGGAGATTTCTTGCAGGCACAGAGGTCCTGGCCCAGCCCATTCTCATTTTTGGATTTCAGTGACAGAGGCAGTGGTTAGACCTCAGGGGGCACTTCTCCTTGAGTGGAATTTCCATCTCCACCAACACAAATTCCCCCCAGGAGGTTGGAGGACATTCAGAGGGAATTCCCTCAGGAATGAGAGAGAGCAGGACAGGGAAATCAAAGGCCTCTCAGCCTCCCTCTGGGTTTCACTCCCCAGACCAAGCAGCAAAGCACATCTCTTCTCCCCACTTGCTACCAGCCCCTTAACCGGGATGTAGCCAGGCCCCTATACCCAGGACTCCCAGCCTGCTGCAGGAAACTCAAGGTAGATGACAAGCGGCACTTCTCACCTTGTGTCCCGCATCACTGAGCACCTTGGCAGCTACCAGCCCAGCTGCACCAGCACCAACCACAATCACCCTCTGAGGCTTCGAGGTCCGATTGAGCCCCAAGGTCACAACCTTGAGCAGCACCTCGTAGTCAGGATCATGCATACATTTTTCAAAGGGATCCTCGCTGTGGGAAGCCTTCCAATCCAGGGAGGCCACCAGGCTGAGGAAGATGGAGACCAGGACGAGGAGGTACCGGGCTGGAGGGAGGAGGGACGGGGTCAGTGGGCAGGTCAGTAGGTACGTGTGGGGAGAAAATTGGGCTCCGTACCCCCTGTCCCCGTGGCCCCTTGCTTACTTACCTAATGAGGCCATAACTCTTGGTGGGAGATGGTGTCTAGTTTGGAGGGGAGGCAAGGGTCACTGTGACAGGGGCCTGGCCGCGCCTACGGCCTCATCCCTCCATCTATCCCATCTAGCTGTCTCCTGTTCTGTGCTCACCTAGCTGCCCTTCGGTACCCCTCCCTGCACTCCTTTCTCTTCTCTCTTCCCCTCTCCTCTGCCCTCCCTGTCCCCAAGTGTCTGTTTCTGAGGGTCCCAGTCTCTGCAGCCTCCTCTCTACCTTGGCTCTCCGTGGACAGCAGCAGCACCTCTGTCCTCTGTCGCTCCCACTGGTCTGCCCCGTCCCCCTTCGCCTGTCCTTAAACCAGCTGAGCCCCGCCCTCCCCTCCGTCTGGGAAATCTGTGGCGGGGAAATGAAACTACTCTCCTGGGTTGTAGGGTCAGGTGCTCAGAGTTTAGCTGAGGCTGGAGAGGGTGGGTGGTGGGGAAGGGGGGCTGAGAGGAAACGAATCAGTCTATTTTCTTCCTTTTGCCCCAAATAGTTCTGGGGCGGTTAGAAGACCGGAAATAAATGCTCAGGTAACCATGCTAAGGGGGCCTGGTCTCGGGGTCCCTGTGTCTGCCCTTGGGGTTGCATGTTCCCTGTGACGGCCTCCGAGTCCTCCTCTGTGTCAGCTGTCGCTGTGCCCTGAAGGGCCCTTGCTGGCTCCACTGCCCTCCCTCACGGCTGCTCTGAGCCTCAGTCTCTGAGGCCAGCCTGCCGCGGTCCTGAGCCCGGTGCCTGCCTCCATGGTTCTGGTCTGCAGCTGTCAAGTGGGGGCCATTAAAATGTGGGGAGGATAAGGCACTGAGTCCAGGTCAGGCCCTGTGAACAAGCACCTGGGTCAATACTACAACTTGCTCCTTAGGAAATGCCCGCTGCTACCACCATGGGGGGTACCGGGAGGGGCTCAAGGAGTGACCCCCTGCTCCCCAGCCCTGCACAAGGAGCAGCCCTGGATGTGTGCTCATCCATCCCATCCCTGCACTGAGATGCTCAGCTGTGGTGCTCGGCTCAGGCTAGGGTGCCGGGGGCACCTCAGCCAAAAGGCCGCAGGAGCCTCTGCCTCTTTGCCTCTGGCCTTAGCCCTCACCACCCCTATATGTGGGGTGCTTTTTTCCTGAGGTCAGGCAGTGAGAAGAACAAGATGACCGGGCTCTCCAATGAGTCTCTCCACTTGTGGCAGCAAGGGTCCCTCGGCTTTGGGGGCTCTAGCCAAGGGCACATGTGGTAGGTCCCCTGAAGTGGGTGGAGGTAGAAGACACAACTTCGGAGATTTTTCCTGGGGCAGGGGCAGAGGGCACCAGGCAGCTGGTGAGGAGTAAGGCCAGAAGCAGCAGATCCTCTGCAGCAACAAGATGGGAAAATCCGAAAGTGTACATCAAAGAGGGATGTGGTTTGATGGAGGATGGGGGGCGGGAGGGGAGCATGAGTCAGAAAACATGATGCGGGGGCCTGGGAGGAGCAGCCAAGAAGGAAACAATCCGCTGGACAGAGCCTTGAGCCTCGAGACCGAATGCCAAGAAAGCGAAGGGCACAAGTCAGCACAAACGGCAGAGACTGCCGTCCCCACGGTGAGGACCCACTAAGGTGGTCCTGGCTCAGTGCTTTGCGCTCACTGTGGGCCTCACAGCGTTGCACTTGGCAGAGGAGGGATCTGAGAGATGGAGAGGGAGCAGGCAGGGGAAGACCCCAGGACTTGCCCAAGGCCTCCGAGTGGGAAGGCCTTTCCCGGCCGCCCCTGCCTGCTTCCTTCCCGGTGACGCGGGGCATCTGAGCACCACCATGCTTGACTCTACTCACAGTAGCTGCACGAGCTCATGGCATGATCGCGCCTCTAACCCCAGGGACCTTGTTGGAGGGGAACCCGGCCCGCCGAGGGCAAGGCTCATGCCCCGGGTCCCACAATGGGGAATGACAGAGCCGGGGGTCCTGCTGGCCCCCGGCGAGAGGCCCATCTGCTCTACTTCCTCAAGGCAATGTCGGCACGGAGAAAGCGAGCAGCCATACCATGGAAACAGAAAGGGGTGGAGGCAGCAGAGCCATGAACTCCTGCACTTGTCTAGGCAAGAGTGTTGGTCCCCAAAACAGCTTGGGGGGCCCTGCTGGGGTCCCTGAGCCGACCCCGCTCGTTTCTCTCCCACACAGGATTTCTGTTCAAAGCCTCCTGGCTCCGGGCACACCCCTGGCTCGCCTCCTGGACTCTAAGTGAAATGCCAACTTCATGGGGCGCCTGGGTGGCTCAGTCGTTAAGCGTCTGCCTTCGGCTCAGGTCATGATCCCAGGGTCCTGGGATCGAGCCCCGCATCGGGCTCCCTGCTTGGCGGGAAGCCTGCTTCTCCCTCTCCCACTCCCCCTGCTTGTGTTCTCTCTCTCGCTGTCTCTCTCTGTCAAAATAGATAAATCTTAAAAAAAAAAAAAAAATTTATAAAAAAAAAAAGAAATGCCAACTTCAAGGCGTCAGCAGGGCAGGGAAAGGGAGGGAGAGGAACCCAACTCATGAGGCGACCCAGGGTTGGGAGCCAAGAGCGCCTGAGAGTAGGGATCCTGTTAGGGCAGGGCTCCCTATGAAATGCCTACGGGTGCTATTTACTACCACGTCCCAGATACTTCATACATTTTACTTCATTTACTCCAGTAAGGATTCTGACAAGGTGGGCTTAGCTGTGCCCTTTTTACAGTGGAGAAAACTGAGGTCCAGAGAGGTCACCAGCTGAGAAGCGGCAGCACCTGGGTTGGATCCCAGCAGCCTGGCTCCAGGCCCATGTTCTGAAACGCTTGTTCGTCAGCAGCAAGCTCGGGCTCGTGAACTAGGGAGGGGGCCAGGCCAGGGTCTGTCTGCCTCATCACCGTTGACATCTGGGGCCATCTTTGTGGGGGTCATCCTGTGCGTTGTAGGATGTTGAACAACCTCACTGGCCTTTACCCACTAGATGCCAGTAGCACTTGTCCCTCGAGCTGTGACCACCACAAATGTCTCCAGACACTGTCAATCATTCCCAGGGGAAGGGGAGGCAAAATCGCCCTAAGAACCACCGGGCTAAGCTCAGGTTGATGTTTAATGGAAGTTCCACAAGCAGCCAGCTATGGTCCAGGACAGAGACCTGGGTACAGCTGGCAGGACAAGAAATACTGGGGGCCACACAGTTGTGCGGGGGACAGGGCTCGAGCTTTACCATATTATTCTCTCTGAGGCAGTTCAAAGACTGTGAGTGGTCGCTACTAAAACTTTCACCAAGTGTCTGAGGGGGTAAGGCCTGCCCAGGGGATGCCCAGGGCCCCAGGTGGAAGTCAGGGGTCCAGACCTGGATCAGGGAGAGGCTCAGAGAGCAGAGGACAGACTTACCTGAGGCCCTTAATCTATGGCCTGACTCCCGGACAGAGTCCCCCTTCCCGCAGAGCCCTCCTGCCCCTCCTTCCCCTTTCCAGAACCCCTGGGCCCCATTGGGGGGCACTCACAGCATGGCTGGCTCTGGGGGGCTCTCTCAGCGCCCATGGCCTTTCTGGTTAGCCCGGGACAGAAGTCATCGTCGGGCGTGTACGGAAACGGGGTCAATGGTAGTAGCTTTGTCCTGATTCCCGTTAGACCAAAGGTGCCAGGGTCCTGGTGAAGTCAGAGCAATTGGGAGGCTGTGGAGGGCAGGTCCTCCCTGCTCAAAAGCTTTTTATTATGCAAATTTCAAACATACATAAAAACAGAGAGACTGGGATGATGAACCCAAGTGCATCCATCGCCTCCTAGCCCATCTTGTTTCATTTACATTTTCTCCCTCCCCCACTGCATTATTTTACAGCAAATCCCAGACATCTTGTTATTTTGTAGGTAAATACTTTAGGATGTTTCTCTAAAACAGAGGTCTACAAACATTTTCTGTAAATATTTGGGGCTTTGGGGGCCACACTGTCTCCATCTTGCCTACTCAACTCTGCCCTCCAAGTAGCCACAACATGTATAATGAATTGGCGTGGCTGTGTTCCAATAAAACTTTATTTACAAAAACAGGAAGTGGGACTGTAGTTTGCCAACCAACTGCTTTAAAAAAGATTAGTACTTGCTTTAAAAAAAAAAAACAAAACCTACAATACCATTATTGCATTTAAAAATGGCATTAGGGGGGCGCCTGGGTGGCTCAGTCGGTTAAGCGACTGCCTTCGGCTCAGGTCATGATCCCGGGGTCCTGGGATCGAGTCCCACATCGGGCTCCTGGCTCAGCGGGGAGCCTGCTTCTCCCTCTGACCCTCTCCTCTCTCGTGCTGTTTCTCTCTCGCTCGCTAATAAATAAATAAATAAAATCTTAAAAAAAATAAAAATAAAAATGGCATTAAATCAAAGTCCAATTTCGCTGTCTCAAAAAAATTGTTTTTTCAAGTAGGCTCCACACCCAGCATGGAGCACAGAGCGAGGCTTGAACTCAAGACCCTGAAATCAGACCTGAGCTGAGATCAAGAGTTGGGACACTTAACCGACTGAGCCGCCAGGTGCCCCCCCCCCAATTTTTTTGGCAGTTGGTTTGAATCAAAATTCAAATAGGAGCCCACTTTGCATTTGAGTGATACTGAGGGTCTTTGTTAGTGTTACTTTCAAGTCCCTGGATTTGGGGTCTGTGTCCTCAGAACCGAGGGGTTTAATGGGACCCCACAGCACCAGGCTGGGCCCGAGCCTGGCAAAGCAGTACACCAGGTCTGGTTTCTGCCGTGGGGAAACCTGTGGAGGTCACGGGGTTGAACCAGGATGGTGCCTGGACGTGAGGTGCGTGCCTAGGTGAGTCACTGCTGTTTGAAGTGATTTGTGCCACTGTGTGAGGTCTGTGGGACAGGCATGGGGCCGTGTGGGACAGAGAAGCCTGGCTGGGGGCTGGCTTCTGAGGCTGAGGGCGTTTGTTCCCTGGGAAGTTCTGCAGAAAGCCCTTGCCCTGAGAGTCTGAGGGCGGACTTTTCAAGCACCCAAGTAATTTCAAGGTTGACTGAAAACTTGGCAGCAGTGGTGTGCTGGGCTGGCTCCTGGCAGTGAATAAGAGCTGACCGATTTTTAAGATCTTTGGTTTTGTTTTGCACGCCATTCTTTAAAAAATTATACTTATGATTAATCTTACTAAAAATGAATTTAAGTACTCAAAACTCATCATTTCCCAATCATTTGATTACATTTTACTACTATGTATACTCTTGAGGTGAACCAATTGTATCTATAGGTGTCAATTTCCCAAATTCCCGTCCAGTGACTTCACATCCCTGGCTTGCAATCAGCCGTGGTGGGAGTCTTTACACCACGGACATTGGCATTTGCTACCCATCAGGGCTTTCCCCTACCCCGGAGAGCCGACTCTTACATTCACCAGCACACCACTGCTTGGGAATCATTCATTTCAACCTCCCCCAGGATATGAAGGGTGCTGTGGCTCTGGGAATCTCTAGCTGTTTGAAACATCTGATCCTTCTGATGCCAAGCTGTGCCTGACAGGCAGAGACATATCCTGGGGAAGTGGCTGGGCCATAGAGAGAGTCATGAGGGTTTCCTTGAGGTCGGAAAAAAAAGCCATAACCATACATCTAATTGCCACTCTTATCCCTGAACTGGGAGAAGAAATGCATAACAGCTTACTGAGAGATTCGCCTTTAAAAGCCTCTGATTCCAAATTTAGTCACCACATTTGCTGTCTTCATACTACTTAATGAAGAGGAACTTAAGTAGAGGCCGTTTGTCGGGACTGGCAAAGAAGCGCATCTGCGTTTTCTTCCTGGAAAGGGAAACTGCAGTTACAACACAGCCATCATCTGCAGGGTGGCACCCCGTCAGCTGCTGGTCCTGTGGCAATCCCGGGGACCCCTCCCTGGTGCTCCCAGGAAGCCTGGTGGGGCCATATTCCCCATGGTGCGAGAGCACCGGGACCATCGTCCTGATTTATGATTGTGTTTTCCAAAGTGGGGTGCCCATGGTCCCTTGGGGCATGGGAATAAGTGAACTCAGTATTTTCACTTAAAATCTTTTTTTTTTTTTTTTTAGATTTTTATTTATTTATTCATGAGAGACAGAGAGAGAGAGAGAAGCAGGCTCCCAAGGAGCAGGGAGCCCGATGCGGGACTCGATCCCAGGACCCTGGGATCATGACCTGAGCCGAAGGCAGACGCTTAACCATCTGAGCCACCCAGGCGCCCAGTATTTTCATTTAAAGAAGTACCTATGTGAAAGCAATTAAGCGTTACTAATGTTCACTATGCAAAACAGGTCAATTAGATACATTGGAAATGCAAGCTCAAGAAAAATTCTTGTAGCACGATTGCATGGCCCCTTCCAGCAACTTGGGTGGGCAGAAACACAGTTCCATTTTAGTGACCCCAGTGCCAGAACAGGATCTGGTATATAGAAGGTGCTCCCAAACTAGATGTCAATGAATCAATGTGGGTAAGATACAAATGACTTCCCACTTTCTAGGGGGGCTTGAGGCTGCTCCATCTGGGTCGGATGTGGGTCATGCAGTTAGTCAAGGCTCTGACTGCACAAAGGGCCACTGCCCAGGGGGCGGAGCTTTCAGAGAGAATCAAGTGGGTCAATGTGGGGTCTCCCCCTCCTCTATTCGGTTCCCTTCCCTCTCCCGTGGCTTCTGCTTGGACAGGACACTTGTTCTCGGAAGCCAAAGATGGTCCAGGGAAATGACTTATGACTGGAACTTTGGGTAACTGGACCATACGTCTCCGGGAATGAGCTCTGGGCATTCCTTGGCAAAACCACGGCTTCGGGAGGCAGAGGCTGAAGGGGCAGACTCTCCACCCCGAAGCAGGAGATCCAAGCGCTCGGCATCATTCACAACGCCCACGGGAGCCGGGGGCAGAGGCAGAATGCTGGGCCAGTACTGGAGATGATCCCCATCCATGTCCACATCCCAGCTCCACCTGTTTCCCACCTTTGAAGTACAACTGGTGCCCTCCAGCCAGCCCCAGGTAATGGAGAGGAAGGCCGCCAAAGGCACCTGTGGCCGCTGAGCTAACACCTTAGGGATGATGGCAGAGGCCTTGACATTCAGGTGTATCTAAGACGGAACCCGAACACACCTCATGTGTGTTCCTCTTCTGCCATCAGCAGAGAGGAACCCACGACTTGCTTCTGTGTGTGTGTGCGCCTCAACGAGTTCTGCTGGTTTCTGAGCTCCAGACAAACGGCCCCCACTTGGTGTAGTCTTCTGGAACCCGCTCTTTCCCCCAGCTTTCTAAGCGATCCACACGAATGGCATCTTTTCCGTTCCACAATAACTTTTATTTAGGAAAGCAAAATATAGTCATAGGTATCTCAGACAGTGCAGTAAAGTATAAAGACAAATACAAAAGACACTCAGGAAACAACCGGTTGGCTTCTGTCTTCTGGACGCCATGGATCTCACTGTAACAGGCTAGGTTTGCTCCAGCATTGGTAAGTTCCAACCCAAGTCTGTGGCCATTTCAGCAGGTATTTTGTGGATGAACATTTGATGCTGTGTTTCATCTCCATTGTCTGTTCATTCAAAAATGTGAGAGGGATTGTGCTGAAGACACAAAAGGGACAAGAAACAGTCCCTGCCCACAGGGGCTCACACTCTAATGGGGAGGCAGAGAAGTCAACAGTCGGTACAAGACAATGCAGCAAGTGTTACCAAAGATGCACGCTCTGTGTGGCGTAGGGGCCACAGGACAGCCACCTGACCCAGCCTTGGGGCAGCTGAGAGGGCTTCCTGGAGGAGGTGAGGCCCAAGATAAGGAGACCTGGAGGATGAAGCGGCCTGTCAGCCAGGCAAGGTAAAGACCTCCCCAGTGTGAGTCTGACCCTTTTCTCAACACTGCATTCAAGTCCCTCATCTGACTGGTCCTTCCTCCTTTGAAATTCTACATCCCACAGTTGGTCCTATTCACAGGTCCCTCCTTCGTACTACAGTGAATCTCCGCATGCACACACCTTACACCAGGATGCCGTGTCCTCGAGGACAGAGACTCTCTTCACTGTACCTACAATTATGTTGGGCAGAGTGGCCGCTCAGCAGACCCTGGGACTGGGAGAAGATGGGTTTTGGGTGAACTTCTCCAGCACTTCTCTAGCACTTGGCTGGAGCAAGAAGGATGGGTTTGGGTGGGGGTCATAGTGAAAGGGGTCTGAGATACACAAAAAGATACGCAAAGAAACCACACCCACTAGGCTGCTGCCTGGACCAGAGAGCTTAGAATACTTCTGTTTTCACTAATGCAAAGTCAAACCACAGAACTGTTCTCAACGGCACTGTCATTTGAAAGAAAGGAACAAACAAATATTCACTGCAACCAAAAACTAGACCGTAATTGCGCGTCCCCCACTGCCCCCATCACCCTGGGAACCCACAGGCCCTGAAGATGGCTGCCAACTCAGTCGAATGTGATCCGGAAACTGCGCTCCTGCTCCTTGCGACGTCCCTCGCACACCTTGGTCACCTCCTCCACCTTCCGCTGCAGCAGGGCCGAGTTCTGGTCGATCCACTGCAGCGAGTCCATGTGTGCGTTGAGGATCTTGCAGATCTGCTGCAGTGGGTCGCTGTTGTCGGCCGGACCTCCAGACGTGTTCAGGTGCTCGATGATGTCCTTGAGGTCTTGGGCCATGCGCTTCAGCTGGGCGTCGATGTTCTCAGCCAGCTTGTAGGTTTTCTCTCGCTCCTCGTCGGCATGCTGCAGGTAGACAGTGCCACTCTGCTCCTTGACCGACTCCTCCAGAGGGCTCAGCAGGTCTTCCAGCTCCTTCTGCTGAGACAGGATGAAGTCGAGCTCTTGGTCCAGCCTCTTCTGGTCCAGCTTCACTTTCTCCACCTCACGGTGGAGGGTAGTGATCTTCTCCCCGTTCTCAATCAGTGTGCGGTCCCAGGCATTGACCTGTGTGGCCTGCTGCAGGAAGTGCCGCTCCTGGTCCTCCAGCTCCAGACTCCACTTGTTGATCAGACTCTCCAGCTGGGCGTAGGTCATCACAGGGCTGGCGGATGCCCCAGTGCTGCCACTGGGGCCAGGTGGCGCGGCCACGGCAGCTGGTGCATTGCTGGCGATCCCGGCTGGCGCCAGTGGCTTCAGATTCAAGGCGAAGCCCGTGGTGGTGGTGGATGCCGTGCTGGTGGTGCTGGTGGTGGTGGCAGCGGCGGTGGTGGTGGATGTCGTTGTGGAGGCAGTAGAGGCTGCTCCAGGGGCCTTTAAGCTGAAGCCCAGCGTCCCAGCCCCGGGAGTTCCGGCCGTCGTTAAAGGGGTACAAAGGGAAAGCCCAGTGGCGGGGGACGAGGTCGGAGCAGTGGCTAGCGAGGCGAACAGCGTGGGCCCAGCACTGGTGGTGGCAGCAGCGGGGGCAGGAGCGGCTGGCTGGGTGGCTCCCGCTCCGGTGGCAGCCGGGGCGGCGGGAGTGAAGGGCAATCCGGCAAGGGCCGTGGGCTGGGTGGACGTCCCCATCGAGCCAATATTGAAACCCGAGGCCCCGGTCTGGGACGTGCTTCCGCCTGTGAATGAGAATCCTCCCGGTGCGGTGGACGGCGCAGCAGAGGTGGTGGTGGAGCCGAACACGAAGCCGGTGGGGGCTGTGCTCTGGCTGGAGGTGACGGTGCTCGAGAGGGCACTGGTGAGGGTGCTGCTGCCCAGCCCAAAGCCGCCAGCGTGGCCTGGGGCCGGGGCCGGGGCGGCCGCTGCACTGCTCAAGTTTAGCTTTGGCGCGCTGATCCCTAAGGAAAATCCAGTTCCTCCTGTGGCAGGAGCTGTGGTCCCAAAGCTGAATCCTGGGGTCTGTGTTGCTGGAGCTTGGGTCGTGAGCGAGAACAGGCCGCTAGAAGGGGTGCTTGCAGCCGGTTGGGAGGGAGTCCCAAAACTGGGAGCCCCACCAGTGCCAGATGTAGAGAAAGAAAACCCGGTAGCAGGCGTGGTTGTCGCCGTCTTTGCAGCACCAAATGTGAACCCGCCTGTGGGGGCCCCCGTGCCTCCAAAATTAAACCCGCTCATGGCTCCAGAGTCTGGTGGCAGCAGCTACTCGGGCTCCCAAAGCAGATCCGCCAGTGTCCACAACCTTGGGAAGATTTTTAAAGCAGAGTGAGTCACATGATCAGATGGCAGCCTGGGGAAGGCGACCTCACTGGCAAGACGGAGCAGTGTGGGGGCTGGCAGGACTGGATAATTAAGAGGATGTGGCCACCATCCCACTCCCTGCTATAACCTAGCCAGGCCCTGTTAAAACTAGAAAAGAAAGCTCCAGAAGCAAAAGCCCATCCCTGGGGGTCACATGCTAGGAACTAGATGTGCTTGGGACAGGCACGGCCACATTCAGCACAAGCAGGACTATCTGCTGCCCTAGAGAAGGCCAAAGAGCCCCTGAGGAGGAGGTCAGATTCAAGGCACTTCTGGAGAGTGGGACTAGAAGCACACAAAGTAACACCTTCAGGACCTGCTCCCTAGGCTTCCCTGCTGAATGCAAGTGGGAGGTGGTAGGTGGTGGACTGCTCTGAGTGCCACCCGGAGTGTCTTTCTGGACCTCACAGAGAAGCCCCAGAAAGCGGAGTTGTATGGCAGGGCACGAGGCACCTGAAGGCCCCATCTGTGCACACCCCTGACCATTTAGGAGGATGGAGGCATGTTGGAACGTCCCCTTGCCCTTTTTTTTTTTTTTTTAAAGATTTTATTTATTTGTCAGAGAGAGAGAGAGAGTAAAGTAGGGGGAGCAGGGGGCAGAGGGAGAAGCAGACCTCCTGCCGAGCAGGGAGCCCAATGCGGGGCTCAATCCTGGGACTCCAGGACCATGACCTGAGCTGAAGGCAGACGCTTAACTGACTGAGCCACCCAGGTGTCCCTCCTGCCCTCCTTCTAACTCAGGGGTGGACATGGGACCCAAGTCAGCTAACTTAGACCTCCCCTGGGATTTCTCTCCAGGGACTCAAGAGGAGGTGGCCTCCTTCACCTACCGGTGTAGGGCACAGAGAATGTGCATGTGGGGCATCCCCTCATCCTTCCAGCCATCTGCAGCTGAGCTGTACACAGTGGGGAGGAGAAGGGAGGGAGGAGAGGGAAAGTGATCATGTGCCCAGAGGATTCATACATGCTCACAGGGTCCTGCACTGGCTCTGGTGAGGAAAGAGAAGGGAGCCCAGGAGGACCTGTGAACACCCGGCTGTAAATAAGTTCTCAGACATCTGGGGGTTGTAGTTGACCTCAAGTTTAACAGGAATTCATGGTCGGCTGCCACTGCTCAGTGGGTCCCCGCCCCGCCCAGGCCCCCTCACGCTGTGGCTGCATGATGAGAAATGCCGATTCCAATGTAGACACCAGGGTGATTTCCAGGCAGCCTGGTGTGCCCAGTACCATGCTACATACATTCTCCTTAGCCACCAGACCCTCAGCTAACTTCACAACAGTCCTACAGGGAGGTTGGGATGATGGTCCCCATGCAAAGACAGGGAAAGAGAGGCTCATATGGAAGTAACTTGTCAATTCTTATCCCACAGTGGGCCCTGAACCTGGCCATGGGCTGTAAACCCCTCTTTATTTCCACTCCATCAAACTGGTCCATCTGGTCACAGGGCATGCAGCCCTGCTTTGGGGCATGGCCACCATGCTGTACCCCAGCCTCCACCCAATACCCCGTAGAGCTTATTTTCCCTTCATCTAAAATAGCTGAGGTAGTTCAGCAGCAAGACAGCTCCCTGTTCTCAGGCCCAAAGTTGGTTCTCCAGACATAAAGAAAAGACCCAGATTTGAACTCTGCTTCTGCTACGAGCCGTTGGTCCTGGGGCAGGTCACTCCTGAGCCCCTCTACACCTCAGTTTCCCCAACTATAACGAGAAAGATGATCCCCTCCCACTGTGAAGAATAAACAAGGTCACGACAGAGAAGCCAAGTGCCTGGCCCAGAGAAGGCATCCACAAGTCCTGTTTCCTCTTCCCTCTCTCTTCAGGGCCAGTTTTACTTCTTCCAAGTGTCCTCAGGAATCCTCTCGTGGCCTGGGCCAGAGGAAACCTGCTGTGGCTGCCCCTCCCCAACTTCCACGGCACCCTCTGCCTTCCTGGCAGACCCCGGTATTACCTTCTCCTCCTCCACACAGACACATGCTTCTAGGGAGATGACCTCAGTGTGGTCCGCTCTGCCCCCGGGGCCGCCTGGTTTAAGCAAGCAGATCTCAACTGGCCGCCCATCAGCACCTCCAGGGGTGGGTGTTCAGAATATACACTGCTGCCAGACCAACGGGGGCAGTCTCTTTGGGGGGGGGGTGCTGGCTGTGGCATTTTTATAAAGCTCTTCTGGGGGCTCCTGGGAAAGGTCCCTTCATTCTCACCACAGCTATGTCTGAGCCCCCAGGGCCGCTGGTGCCCCACACTGCCCTGCGCCAGACCCCCTCTCGCGTGGGAGCGACACCTCCCCACTCGACAGCCATGTCAAGCCAGGTTTGCTGTTACCGGCAGCCCAAAGCGTCTGAACAGCTACACCTACGTGTTTCATTTCTCAAGACCTCAGCCCAAGAGAGTTTCTATTAATATGCTGCAGCTAAATTTTTCCACAAGAGCATTTATAAAAAGCTCTCTGCAACTATTAAAAAACTAAAAGAAAAACAATGGTCTGTGGGGGCTTTTCTGGTTTAATGGTTCACCATTTATTAAACGTCTCATCAGTTTCCGATACTACACATGCTAGGGATCTACTAACAGTGGCAAACACATATTGATTCAGCCCTGTGCTACGTGCTTTAGATGTATTATTGCTCACTTACTCGAAAAGCAGGTCCATTTCATAAACCAGGAGAGTGAGGCCCGGAGAGGTCACCTAAGCCATGGCTCTTGCCCTTGAGGTAGCCAGAGACAGGGCAAACACGAACTTCAGTACCAGGGCTCTAGGCAGGGACAGTGGGGGGTGAGAGTGGGGAGGGGTCACATAAGGGAGCATTTTCCTGAGCTGAGTGTGGAAGGATGTGAGGTCAGCCAGGGTCGGTCAGGTGGGTGAGAGGAAGGGCCTGGGTGAGGCAGAGAGAAGCTGAGACACAGGTGTCTCTGGGGTGCTAAGTGATTTGGTGTGGCTGGAGGGAGTGTTTGTGCATGGAGTAAAGAGCTGACTCAGAAGGCCTGGGTTATCCACACCCTGCACGTTCCGAAGAAAAGACTGGCCCTTTTCTAGTTTCCTGTGAGATAACCTGCAAGCCCTGACAGCTTGACCTCTGCAGGGGCAAGAGACTAATGACGGTCAGTCACACAGACGCTCCGGCCTACGTGACCGACCTCCAGCAAAAATCCTGGACACCAAGGTTCAGGTGAGCTTCCTTGGAGGGCAATACTCCACATGGGCGAATTAAGTGTTGTCACAGGACTCCACTGGGAGAGACAACGGGTAGCTCACACCTCGTCTCTATCCTAGACTCTTCCTGGTGCACCTTTTACCTTTGCCGACTGATCTCCCTCCTTTTGCTGTAACCATGAATCTAACAGCTTTGCTGAGTTCTGTGAGTCTTTGCAGCTAATCACTGAACCTAAGGGTGGTCTCGGGGAATCCCGAGCACAATGTGTGCACAGTGCTGTGTGATGTGACGGGAGCTGTTGGTCGGGAAAGGATGTGTTGATGGCCCAGACTTCATTTTGAGTGAGCCATGCAGGGACTTGAGGGTTGGGGAGACTAACACGGCCAGATACATGTGTGGGGAATTGACTGGAGGAGAAGAAGCTAAAGGGTCAGGTGGCTGGGAGGAGGCTGGGGTGATGGTCTAAGCCAAGAGCCTGAGCGAGGAGCCAGGACTCTGGGGACAGGGGAGAGAGAACCCCAATCTGGGAAACGTGTAAGTCTGTGCAAAAATGAAATGAAGTGATGTTTCTGCAGTGGCTGTCTCAAGTGAGCAAAGCCGTCAACCAAGACCCGGACTTTGGAAGTTTCTCACAAATGTGTCTGAACAGATACACACTATTCTGAGCTCTGATACAGGATTTTCCCTTTTTACCAGAGGGGCAAGCTTTCCTACAAGAGCAGCTGACAGCGCTTGGGTCAGGTGCTCAGGGCTGGGTGGCCGCAGACGTGGCACCTATAGCTCATGTGGGCCTGGAGTGAGGAGGGGCTGCCTCGAAGTCCTCGACTTACTGAGAGAGCCGCCTGCCCTGCACCTGTCCTTGTTTTTCAAACCACATCCGCCTACCTTCACAGCCCAGGGGAGTCAAAGGTTCTGACCTACAGACTCATCCTGTCCCCCAGCTTCGAGGACCATGGTTCTCTACCATCACCTCCAACTTCACTCAGGTCCACTAACCTGACCTCTCCAGTTCTTTGCTACTCCAAATCCCAACTTTAATTTATTTACTTAGCCCTCTTGTGTGTACAGTGAGGACAACAGAGACAAAACAAACTCTCGGTAGTGCAACATTAACTCACACAACAGACACATCTGAGCACCTGCTATGTATGAGCACTGTTCCAGGCCCTGGGAATATGGCTGTGACGGAGAGAATGAGTCCCTGCTCTCACGGGGCTTCTCTTCCAGCAGAGGAGACAGACAGGAAAACAACAAACTTCATAAAGGAATCCTACAGCATGCTAGAATAGGCTAAGCATTATGGAGGAAGAAAAAGTGGGGCAGGGAAAGGGGATCAGGGCAGCGGCATGGGGGTAAAGGGGTTGACTGAGTCATACCGAGGAAAAAGCTAGAACAAAGCCGGGGGCGGGGTGGGGCACGGCCATGACAATAGGAGGCCAGTGTGGTTAAGCCCAGGGACTCTCCCTCTCTCCCTATCCCAGCCCCTTTCCTATGTCCGGGACAGGGGTGTTTGGGAATGAATATGTGGGGATCTCAGCCTTGGACCAAAGGAATGGAAGGATTAAGAAGGCAATGTGTGGGGCGCCTGGGTGGCTCATTTGGTTGGGCGACTGCCTTTGGCTCAGGTCATGATCCTGGAGTCCCGGGATCGAGTCCCGCATCGGGCTCCCTGCTCGGCAGGGAGTCTGCTTCTCCCTCTGACCCTCCCCCTCTCATGCTCTCTCTCTCTCTCTCTCTCATTCTCTCTCTCAAATAAATAAAATCTTAAAAAAAAAAAAAAAAAAAAGAAGGCAATGTGTGTGTGTGGGGGGTCTGTGTGACAGAATAATGGCCTCCATACATGTCCACCCCCAACCCCAACCCTGTGAATACGAGACCTCACATGGCAAAAGGGACTTTGCAGATGTGATTAAATTAAGGATTTTGAGATGGGGAGATTACCCTGGATGGGCTGCATGGACCCTAAATGTAACCGTGAGGGTCCTTAAGTGGAAGGGGGAGACAGAAGATGTGACCATGGAAGAACATTCTGAGAGATGCTATGCTGCTGGCTCTGAAGACAGAGGAAGGGGCCCCAAGCCAAGGAATGCAGGGGGTCTCTAGAAGATGGAAAAGGCAAAACATGGATTCTCCCCCAGAGTTTCCAGAAGGAAGGAGGTCCTGTGGACCCATTTCAGACTTCTAACTTTCAGAACTGTAAGAGGACAACTGTGTGTTTTAAGCCACTAAGTTTGTGATCCTTTGTTACGACAACAGGAAGCTGATAGAGGAATAGGGGAGAAAGAACAGGATGAACTCAACCTAGATAAATGGATGGGAAATACATCCTGGAGTTGGGGCCAAGGAAGAGGCTGGAGAAGAGAGGCGATGGGGCCAGGGCAGGTCTGCCTCTGTGCACTGGGGCCAAGGGGAGAGGGTGCGGCAGTTACTGGGCCCCGGAAGCCGGGGAGCTGGTGGGAAAAGAACAGAGAGCTGCGATTCTGAGAATCTGGACATCCCCTGCTGCTGGGGCGACCTCACCAGGGGTGTGGGATGTGTGCGAAACCCAGCAACGACAGGCCAGCTCTGACAGAGGGAGGGACAAGGTGGCCTGGGAGCATGAGAAGGGCTGGTGATGGTGACAGTGTCAGCCCACAGGGCAGGATTTTCTGCTTTTGTTCACTACTGCAATGCCCAGAACCTAGGGCAGTGCCCCAGCATGCAGAAGGCGCTCCATAAATAACTGCGAGTGACTACCTGACAACTAAGAACTACCAGTTACGGAGCGCCACCTACGTAATGGTACTGGGCCAGGAATACTAGGTAGCAGCACAAAGAATCCTTCCTGGATGGGAAACAGGCTCAGAGAGGTGATGTAACTTCTTCAAAGTCACAGAGTGGCAAACACTAGTCCCAGGATGGGAATCCAGATCTTTCTGGGGCTAAGTCCTGAAGTTCTGCCTGGAGCAAGGAAGGAAGAGATGTGAGAATTAAGTCTTAAAGGATGAATGGGGTTCTCTGGGCAGACATGTCACCGAGAGAGAGATCTCCACAGGCCAGCTTCTGTACAGCTGTGGCTGGAGCAGCAGGCTGTGGGGAGGTGGGGCTGGGGGCCAGGTCGCAGAAGGAGATTGCCAGGCTGGTCCATCCAATGGAGACAAAGCCATAACAGTTTCCCTTCCTGGTCCCGTAGCTGTCCTTCAACTTCACACGTCAGAAATGTGTGACCCACACTAGGCTCCTCCACTGGGCGGCTGTCTCCTTCCCTTATACCAACCAGTTCTACTCCACTTCATTTGGGGCAGCAGTGAGTCCAGCCCAAGGGCTCTAATTCCCAGGGCTTCTCGATGGGGCTTGGGATTATGAATCCAGGGTTTTCTAGTCCACTAATGGGCCAGGATGGGGGGAGGCACTGCAGACAATAGGCCTATAGCTGTCATTACAAGTCCAGACTGTGGATTTCTGTGCGCTCTGAGGACAGGGGCCTTTGTTCGTCCCTTTCTGTCGTTCACTCGGCAAGGCTCCGCAGCAGCCCTTTGGCCAGAGCCCCCGCTTCTCCACTCCTAACCCTGGGATCTAAGATTCTAAATTCATCCCCCATGCCTGCTTCCTCATATGAAAACCAGGGATTACAATGCATGGATCTGCACTGGGCGCTTAGCACGCGGCACCTTGGGGCCCAGTTAAAGCTAACCTCTTATTAATGCAAGTTCTGGGAGCAAGTGGAGCAGATGCTCCTGACATTTCAGCCCATGGCCACCTGGTGGTGCTGCCAACAACGCTGAGCCCAGGAAGCAAGGAAGGAGGAGCTATCTCTGTGGGAGCCACCCCTCCAAAGTAGCAATTTGATGGGGCACCTAGTTGACTGAGTTGGTAGAGCCTGGGACTCTTGATCTCAGGGTTGTAAATTTGAGTTGGGTGGAGAGATTACTTAAAAACAAAATCTTTAGGGGCGCCCGGGTGGCTCAGTCGTTAGGCGTCTGCCTTCGGCTCAGGTCATGATCTCAGGGTCCTGGAATCGAGCCCCACATCAGGCTCCCTGCTCTGCGGGGAGCCTGCTTCTCCCTCCCCCGCTCCCCCTGCTTGTGTTCCCTCTCTCCCTGTGTCTTTGTCAAATAAATAAATAAAATCTTTAAAGAAAAAAATAAAATAAATAAAATCTTTAAAAATACGTAATATCTTAAAAAAAATAAATTAGCAATTTAAGACTTGGGAGGATGTGTGACGATGGGCTCAGAGAGACCAGAGGAGGAGAGAAACAAGGGGAGCACAGGAGGTGGGAGCAGGAGAGAAAAGGGGGGGAAGTCAGAGACTGAAGGGACCTTTGCCTTTGGCCCCCATCAGCCCAGCCAGGGAAATCTGATCCCCACGGAGATTTGAATGTGCTCCGCTGTCCAACACCGCCCCCCCACCCCGCCGCCCCCACAATCATCTCTCTCCTCTGGGTTGTCTCACCAACATGTAAAACAGAGCTCATTGGCCACTCACCCCAAGTCAGCCAACTCTGCTTCTTAAACATCTCTTGAATCAGTTCCCCTCAAAGAAAAATCCTCTAACCCTTAGGGAACGGGTGAGCTCAGAGAGCCAGCCCTCCAGGAAATCAAGTGATAAGCAGCGAGCAGCTTGCTAACAGCCAAGGCAGAGTCTCCACTGGTCCAGGCTGAAGAGACAGCAGCGCAAAGGCCGAGGCAGCAGTGTGCTGGGAGGGCTCCAGAGCAGTGAGGGGTCGGTGCGGCCAGACTAGGGTGCAGTATGAAGCCACAGGTCCTATGTGAAAGGACCTCATTTGTTTCGAAGGACTCCCCCAGGCAGCTGGGGAGGAGCCCGTTGTGTTCTGGACCACTCTGTCAGGCTCTCACACAACTACCGTGCCTGCTGGGCATGGCTAACCCTGGTTGCCCGGAATGGAGCCTTGGAGAAAGGCAGGCTTTCGTAAGCCAAGTTGGCAGCAGGGAAACCTCAGTGCTCACGGCAGTGTGAAGGCCTTCTCTTCCACAGGTGCACGGTGTCCCCAACAGGGAAGGCAGACTGACACCCGCCTCTTTCCAATGGCCCTCTCACCGCCTTAGGCCTCTTGGGATTCCGGTCCCAATTTCCTAAGCCTGCTCCTGAGGAACTGTACATTCGAGGCCCTTCAACCTCCCAGGTACAATTAACTTGTGTTAAATATTAGAGACCTGTAAAAAGAGGACACACAGGAGGCTTGTCTGTCCATCTGTCTGCCTGCTCTCCAGGGGGAGGAGCTGCAGAAAGCCTCACAGCTTGTTTCACTGCTGCCTGTCTTCTCCCCCACGTGGTGTCCCATGATTAGATTCTTCAACACACCCCTGCATGCTAACTGATGAGGCTGCTTTGTCACACATATTCCATTTCTCAATTACCCAATGATGTGGTGGCTATTTTATTTTTAAAGATTTATTCATTTACTTGAAAGAGAGTGAGAGAGAGAGAAGCTGACTCCCTGTTGAGCATGGGGTTCCCCCGGTGGTGGCTCTTTTAAAAATGAAATTTAAATTCTTTTTGTGAACAAACAGTTTGATCATGTGGTTCCACATTCCAAAGGGAATACTGTGGTCTCCGTCCTCCCCTGTCCCCACAGCCACCAGCTCTCTTTCCCGGAGATAAGCGGTTGGATTTCCCGTGCCTCTTTCCAGATTTTTTTGATGCATTTAAGCAAATGCAGTGCGCTCTCTACCCCTCTGTACACAAAACGTCACACGTCAGACCCACTGTCCATTTTCACTTACTCTATCTTAGGACTCATTTTATGCAGGCTTATTATCCTCATTGGACAGAGGAGAGCCAGTCTGGCAGAGGCACCAACACCCTGCACCTCGGCTGTTTGCTCCTGTGGGTTGCCTCAAGCTGGTACCAAAATGCTTCTTGGATTCATAGGTTCCAAGCCTTCTCTTCCCTTCCTTCCTTCCCCTGAAAAAACTACCCCAAGAAGTCACTTCCCAGTTAATTAGTGATTACATTCTCCTTTACTCCAAGGCTGGAATTATACCCAAAGGAGCTCAGGTGGTGGGAAAAACAGCAGTTTTCCCATAGGGAAAACAAATCAGGTTAAGACCTGCGTGGAAAAGAAGTCAGGAAACAAAACAGTCGATTTTAAGGAAGGTTCTAGAACAACAACTCAATATAAAATAATGGGACTGGAAGAGATCTGAGGAATACTCTGGTGCAGGGCCCCCTACCTATTTTGCCAAGAACTGTTTCCTATAGAAAGATTTTTTTCTCTAACTGCATTTTTAATATTTAAATTTTATTTTTTTTCCTTTTTTAAAGATTTTATTTGTTTGTGAGGAAAAGAGAGAGAGAGAGCGTGTACAAGCAGGGGTAGTGGCAGGCAGAGGGAGAAGCAGGTTCCCTGCTGAGCAAGGAGGCAGATGTGGGACTTGATCCCAGGACCCCGGGATCATGACCTGAGCTGAAGGCAGACGCTTAACCGACTGAGCCACCCAGGCATCCCTAACATTTAAATTTTAGCTGCACAATTAATACGAGTCCTTTCTTTAAAATAATGTCTTGCACATCACCAACAAAGCTAAAATTCTCTTGATCACCACCCTTCACCCTGGTTCCCACACCTGTGAGGTAACTGCTGTCATGTATCTTTTATCTATGTATTTGTGTATGCATTCATAGCCTGAGGAGATGAAATGATTCTAATTTTCCTTTTCATTAACAATACTGCAACAAGCATGCTTTTCACACCTTCTTTGACACAGGTGCATTTTTTCCAGGGCAGATCCCAAAAAGGAGAGTTGCTGGCCATGGATACTTGCATTTTGGTTTTCCTGGGGGCAACCAAAATGCCCTCCAACCTGCCTCTACCCATCTTTATTCTAACTGGCAGTTCCTGGAGAGAATCATTTCCCTACAACCTGCCAGGACCTGAGATTAGGTAGCTCCATCAATCTGATGTACCAACTGCATTTATTTAAAAATAATGATAAAAGCACTAACCATTCAGCACTCGTTATACACCAGCCTGTGCTGGGTAATTCACAAATAACCTCATTCATTCAGTCAGCAAACATCCACTAAAACTTAGAACGGGACAGGCCCTGTGCTGGGCAAACAAAGACAATACGATATGGTCACCACCTTCATGAAACTGGAGTGATAAATAGAAAAAGTTACCAGAATTGAAAACAAAACAAACAAAACCTGCACACAAATATTCACAGAGGCATTATTCCCAATAGCCAAAAGGTACCCTCATTGGCAGCCACATTTTCCCTCCATCATTCCACTCCAGCCCCACTTGTTCTTGACTGCCTAAAGTATTCCTGCCTTGGGGCCTTTGCACCCGCTGGTCCCTTGTCCTGGAACGCTCAACTCAAGTGTCCCCATGGCTCACTCCTTTACTTTCTTCAGCCTTTGCTAAAATGTCACTTACTGGGGTGCCTGGATGGCTCAGATGGTTAAGCGTCTGCCTTCGGCTCATGTCATGATCCCGGGGTCCTGGGATCGAGCCCTACATTGGGCTCCCTGCTGAGCAGGGAGCCTGCTTCTCCCTCTCCCTCTGCCTGCTGCTCCCCCTGCTCGTACTCTCTGACAAAAAATAAAAAAATCTTTAAAAAAATAAAAAAAATGTCACCTACTCAGTGAGGTCTTTCCTGGCTATCCTTAGGACTCACAGCACCATCTGAGACAGTAATATACTGAACTTACGGATTTCATTTATTGTCTGTCTCTCCATTAGAATGTCAGCTACATGAGGGGCAGCATTTTTGTCTGTGATCCCCACTGTGGTACCCCCAGTGTTAGTAACAGTTGCTGGCCATCGCAGGCACTCAGCAAATGCTTGTCAATGGAATAAAGAGATCCAAGGGTTGCTTTGTGCCAGGTGCTTTTTGTGTACTGTCTCCTTTAGTCCTGACCCCACCAACTGCGAGGTAGGTACCACCAGTATTTCCCTTTTAGGGTTAAGTAACTTGTCCAGTGTCAACATAAATGTCAAAGTCAGGATGATTAAGATAAGATCTTTTGTCCTCAACTAATTCAGAATTTACTGAGAGTAACAAAGAGATAAATGATAGGATGACAGTGTGAAAGAGCTCTGGTTAGAACCTACTGGAAGCCTAGGGGACATGGTGATTACCTTCACCTGGGGAATGGGTAAGGGGAGGGTCAGGGAAACACTCCTAGAAGAGGAAGGGATATTTAAGCTTGGTTTTGAAGGATGTGAAGGAGTTAGGGTAGGAAGGAGTTAGGTCAACACCTCATTACAGGCAAAAGCTTGGAGAGGTAAGGGCCTGCTGCCTTGTGGAATGGTATTAAATACCTGTGTTAAAACCACAAGATGCCAGAGGTGTCTGGGTGGCTCAGCTGGTTAAGTGTCTGACTCTTGATTTCGGCTCAGGTCATGATCTCAGGGTTGTGGGATCAAGCCCCACGTCAGACTCTACACTGGGCGTGGAGCCTGCTTAAGATTCTCTTTCTCAGGGAGCCTAGGTGGCTCAGTTGGTTAAGCATCTGCCTCTGGCTTAGGTCATGATCTCAGGGTCCTGGGATCAAGCCCCACATAGGGCTCCTTGCTCAAAGGGGAGTCTGCTTCTCCCTCTGCCTCTGCCCTTCATTCTGCTCATGTTCTAATAAATAAATAAAATCTTGGGCTCCTGGGTGGCTCAGTTGTTAAGCATCTGCCTTCGGCTCGGGTCATGATCCCAGGGTCCTGGGATCGAGCCCCACATCGGGCTCTCTGCTTGGCGGGAAGCCTGCTTCTCCCTCTCCCAATCCCCCTGCTTGTGTTTCCTCTCTCGCTGTTTCTCTGTCAATTAAATAAATAAATAAAATCTTTAAAAATAAATAAATAAATAAATACAATCTTAAAAAAAAAAAAAAAAAAGAATGAAGTATTGACATGTTACAAAATGGATGAACATTGAAAGCTGGACAAAAGACCATCTATGACATGATTCCATTCATATGAAATGTCCAGAATAGGATAGACAAATCTAGAGACAGAAAGCAGGTTAGTGGTTGCCTAGGGCTGAGGGATGGGGGAACAGGGAGTGACTGCTAATGGGTATGGGATATGGGGTTTCTTTGGGGAATGATGAAAATGTTTCAAAATTAGATTATGGTGATGGTTGCACAACTCTGTGAAAGTACTAGAAACCTCTGAATTGTACACTTTCATAAATGGAGGTGCGTTATACAATACCTCAAAATAAAACCAATAAATAAACCAACCAGGCATGGGATGCCAGGAAGGGGTTGAGAGGGCAGAAGTGAAGTTACAGAGGTGGGCAGGGGCCAGGCTCAGTCCTGACTTTACCATGAGGGCAGGGGCTGGGCAGAGGGGTTTCCAAAGATAGGATCATGCTTTCTTCTGGGGACAAGTAAAGCTGGCCTGGGAAGGAGACAGGAGTTGAAATGCTCCAGTCATCTATGAGGCCATTAGGGGCTCCCTGAGAAATGCAGCTGGGCATGGGGACTCTAAGAGCACAGCAGGTGGGATTCTATTTTGTAGAATCACACACACCTGTGCTCCCTCCCCAGCCTCACTCCCTGTAATCAACACCAGCATCTCAGGGGAGAGGCAGTGATGTCACTGTGAGGGAGGAAAAGGTCCAGGCTGGGCTGTGGTAGAGACAGTTGCCATGAAGATGGTTTCTCTGGGGACCAGGTGAAAGCCACCAGAAGTGGGCGGCAGAGTGGCTTTGACTCTGAGAACCAGAAACCAATCACAGCCCCTACCTGTCTCTAGATATCAATTGCCATGCTAATATTTCTGGACGTTTATTATGTGCTGGGCTGTCTGCAGTGCTTTACCTGCATTGACTTCCAACTTGATGAGGTGGGAACTGTTCATGACCCCACTTTACAGATGAGCAAACTAAAGTCAAGAGAACTTTAGTAACTTACCCAAAGTCACACACGCCGACCCAGGCTGTCCAACCCCAGAGCTGAGCTAAGTACTCACGAACCTCTCCAACGTGACTTTTCCACCCCACCCCCCAACATGTGCCATGTCTAGTACTCCCTTCCCACTCTCTAAGGACATCTCGGACATATCCGTCACCTTCCAGACTTGTGTAGGTTTCACCCTGAATCCAATTCAGTGCTGTCCACCTTCTCCAGCCACAGGCGAGACTCCTGAAGGCTCGGAGTGAAGGGGGGCATAAGCTGCTCTTTCCTGTCCCTACCTCTGGAATCTGTTCCTGCTCTGGGTGGGGGCAGGCAGAGAAGGGCAAAGGGCTCTTGAACTAATTGAGAGTGGGGCTCTGCTGGTCCTGACCCAATGCTCTCCATGGACAGCCCCCACATGTTCGGGGGGGCACCTGGGGGCCGTGGGGGACTATGAGGTTTCCCCGTTTTGGTCCCCTGCCTCTACCTCTCTCTCTCTTGCTCCCCTCAGCTCCCACTATGCCTGGCCATCCCAGGAGTGCTGGCAGGGTTCAAGTCCTGCTACCTTCCTCTTGCGCTCAAGCCACCCCGTGGGAACTATACATGTGTGGCCCACCCCTTGGCAGCGGCTCTCCACTTCTCTTCCCCCATTTGGAAGGATGAGCTGGTTTGCTTTGAGAAAGGGAAAGCAGCCCTGGCAGCCAGGTCCTGGAACACTCTAGTCAGACAACTTCAGAGGATACCAACATCAGGCAGGGCCACTCTGACGGTGGTGGACCAAGACAAAATAAGACCAGTCTTTCAACACAGACAAAAGCACAAACGTTGTCCAAAGCATAAAAATGACCCAAATCCCCTTCCTGGCTCAGAGCTGATGGGTGCTCCTCACATTAACCACAGCATTAGCTCTGCTCATTCCTCCTGGCTCTAGGTAAGATAGCCAGTCCCGACTTGCCTCTGCCTCCCAGCCTCCAATCCAGAGCGAAGCCTGCTTCCCTGAACCCTTCCCAAAGTTACCTAACTTAACCCAGCTCCCGTAAGTCCTCCTTAATACCCACTTACTGAGATGCGCTGAGAGCCCCAATGGTGGGTAGCTCCCTAGCTGCAACAGCAAGAAACCCAAGTTGTTCAACTACATGTGTTCCTGGTGGCCTCTGGCTGGAGGCATGGACAGCTGACAAGAACAGACAGGGTGATAAGACACCAGCCCCTCTCTGGCAGGCACCCAGCCCTCAAGGACAATTCCTGAGACCTCCTTCCCTGCTCCCCACAAACACAGCCCTTTAGACTCTACATGGGACTGGGTCCGAACAAAGCCCTACTCCTCCTCAAATTTGATCAGTCCAGCAGGGAGGGGTTTGGTCCAAATTCTCAGCAACTCTAGAATGAGGAGTACTTGGTTCCTTTTGTTCTCTGCTCTGGGCAGAGAGGATTACAGATCTGAGGGTGGGGAGAAATCACTGAACCAAAGGTCAGGGATGACCTGCAGCCCGAGTCTATCCACACTCCTGGTATGTTAGGGTTTCTCTCAATTACTTGCCAACCTTTTAAAAACTTGCATCTTGGGCGCCTGGGTGGCTCGGTTGGTTAAGCGACTGCCTTCCGCTCAGGTCATGATCCTGGAGTCTCGGGATCTAGTCCCACATCGGGCTCCCTGCTTGGCAGGGAGTTTGCTTCTCCCTCTGACCCTCTTCCCTCTCGTGCTCTCTGTCTCTCATTCTCTCTCTCAAATAAATAAACAAAATCTTTAAAAAAAATTAAAAATAAATAAATAAATAAATAAATAAAAACCTGCATCTTACACAAACTGCTGGACTTTCAACTTCTGTAAAATCGGAAGCTCTGCACTGCCGGGCCGGTATTGCTGCCCAGCAAGTTGAGCCACCCCAGAGCCGCACCTGTGACTTTTGGGCTCCCTGGGGCTTCGCTGGCCTTTCCCTGACACAGGGCCTTTGGGTTTACAGAGGTGGCTTACTCGCTGAGCCAGGAACTGCTCTAGGCCTTTTCACGTATTATCTCTTTGGTCCTCATCCGCTGCCCTCTGAGGGTTGTTACTGTCCCCACTTTACGATGAGGCCACTGCAGCACACGGCGGGTACAGTACATTATCTTGCTGGAGGTCACACAGCAGTAAGTGATGGCATCCCGAGCTCTGGGCACTATGTGGTCAATTATCTTCAGTCTGCCTGGTCCTTTTCCTATAGCTAGTCCCGGTGGGCATGGGAAGGGGCTCCCTAAGGCTGACCCTAGCCTTCATCTCCCAGATGAGAAAACAGGCTCCCAAAGGGAGGTGTGGTAGGCTGGATAACGGCTCTCCAAAGAGGTCCACATCCTAGTCCCCAAAACCTGTGAATGTATTACCCTACATGGTTAAATTGAGGATCTTGTCATGAAGACATCCTGGATGATCTGGGTGAGCCCCAATGTAACCATAATGGCCTTGGTAAGAGGCAGGGCAAGAAGATCAAAGGAGAAAACAGGAGAGGAGATGATGGAAGCAAAGGTCAGAGTGATGCAAAAAGGGCCAGGAGCCGAGGAGCACAGGCGCCTCTGGAAAAGGCAAGAAAATGGATTCTCCCCTCCAGCCTCCAGAAGGAACACAGCCCTGTGAACCTATCTTAGACTTAGAGTCTTCAGAACTCAAAGGGAATAAATATGCGTTGACTTGAGCCACTAAGTTCAGGATGGTACGTTACAGCAGCCACACAGGAAACAAGACGGAAGACGCCCGAGGTGCCAGAGCTGGTGCAGCAGCCCGGGGCCTACCTCGGCTGGCAGAGCTGTGGCTGCCTCTGCCCAGGGACACACAGCAGGAGCCAGGGGAGGGCTCTGGAGCTACTGGGCCACGTGGCAGATCAATGCTCCACATGCCTGGCCCTACGCTGCCCTCTCCCCAACTGGGATGGCCTTGGCCTTCCTGCCCTTGTTTGCTAGGACGTCCGCCTCCAACTCCTGCCCCCAACCCCCCACCCGCATGACCCAGGTACCTGCCCTAGCGCCTCTTCAGAAAGAATCTAGGCCCATCTGATGCAAACTCTGTCCCTTTTCCATCATGCCAGGCTGTCACCTTGATTGGGAAGCCAGTGAGGGGTGGCTGGTGAGGAGCAGGTCAGAATCAATAGAATTTGGCAATTGTGAACTGCAGCAAACCTGAGGTGAAGGTCTGGATGAGGTGGCCTCCCAGCAGGCTATGCCCTAGGCTGGGGGTCAGGGACCTCATAGATCTGAGGGAAAACAGGCTCTCCCTGGGGCTTGTAGGGCCTTGGAAGCTGTGCAGTATTGCAGAGGCCTGGGCTCTAACTAGCACTGTGATTGTGCACAACCCTCTTCACCTCTTGGGACCTCATTCTTGCCCCCTGCAAGACAAGTAGGTTGGCTTCTGCAGTCTGAGGCCCCTTCTCAGCACTGAATCTCAGATACTCAGGGTCCCGCACAGGTGGCTGCTCTCCCGGCCCCTCCCTTGCTGTACTGGGACCTCTTCCCAATTCAGGGCTCTAGGGCTGCGCTAACCAGGAACTGTTGCCAGGTGAGCCAGGGCCCCCAGAGAATCCTCCCCCCAACTCCCCCTCCCCATCAAAGAGCCAGGGTGATGCAACCTGCCTGCAATTTCCACCTCACTCCCTAAGCCTGTCTCCTCCGCACTGAAAAAGAGTCCCCAGAAGCCCCACCCATGCTCCCAGCCCCAGCTCAGGAGTTGAAGGGACTGGGGCACCTTGACCCTGGAAGACTCTGCAAGCTGAGGGAGGCAGAGGCATTTGAGTCCTGGAATTGCCGTGGGTCCAGGTCAAGAGTAGGCATAGAAGAAGGCTCAGGGTGCCAACACCTGGGCTCAAAGGTAGCCAATGATGACCTACAACCCACAAATTAGAATACACCAGGAAGGGCTAGGGAGCTAAAGTGTGCAAGCTGGCACCCACTCAGTAGGAATCAGTCAAGCTGCTTGGGTGGGACAGCGGGCACCAGGGCTGAACAGGGTGAGATCCAACAGCTAGAGAGAGAAAAAGGTGCAAGGGGCTGGGACAGGAGGACCAGGGTCCCTGCCCCAACATCTCCTCAGTCAGCATATGCGGCATGCAGCTGGCAACATGATTCCCACACTAAGCAAGTTCATTTCCAGTTACTAAAAAGTATCTTACCTGGCCATCCTCTCAAAAACCCGTAATTCCAGTCTACGAGACAAAACCAAATTGAGGGATATTACATAGAAAAAGCAACCAGCACTCTTCAAAACTGCCACAGTCATGAAAACCTAGCACAGTCTGAGAAACTACTGCAGAGATCACAGGAGGCTAAGGAGACACAATGACTAGATGTGATATGGAATCCTGGAACAAAAAAACGGCATTAAGAACTAGAGAAATCAGAATAAAGTATGCACTTTAAAAGCCCATACCGTTCTCCCTCTCCCACTCCCCCTGCTTGTGTTCCCTCTCTCGCTGTATCTCTGTCAAATAAATAAATAAAATCTTTAAAAAAAAGGGGGGGGGCACCTGGGTGGCTCAGTCGTTAGGCGTCTGCCTTCGGCTCAGGTCATGATCCCAGGGTCCTGGGATCAAGCCCCGCATCGGGCTCCCTGCTCGGCGGGAAGCCTGATTCTCCCTCTCCCACCCCCCCTGCTATGTTCCCTCTCTCGCTGTGTCTCTGTCAAATAAATAAATAAATTAAAAAAAAAAAAAGCCCATACAGATGTGGGTTCTTCAGTTGTGACAAACGTACCACAGTGATGTAAGAGGTCAACAATGGGGAAAACTGGATGAGGGGTATATAGAAACTCTCTATACTATCTTTTTAAGTTTTCTGTAAATAAAAAATTATTCCAAAATAAGAACTTAGGGGCACCTGGGTGGTTCAGTCGGTTAAGCGTCTGCCTTCGGCTCAGGTCATGATCCCAGGGTCCTGGGATTGAGCCCTGCATCAGGTTTCCTGCTTGGCAGGAGGCCTGCTTCTCCCTCTCCCACTCCCCCTGCTTGTGTTCCCTCTCTCGCTGTCTCTCTCTGTCAAATAAATAAATAAAATCTTTCAAAACAAACAAACAAAAAATAAGAACTTAATTAAAAAAACACCTTGTTCAAGTGTACATACGTAAAGATCTTTTCAGAAGAAGACTCAAAGATTTTGGGTGGGAAGGGAACATGGGACGGACAGGACTTAGGCAGTCTGAGAGTCCACCCTAATCCTACCTGCTATGGCTCAAATATCTATACTGAGAAGTGAAAGGAGGTTGGCCCTTAAGTCTCATTTAAAAGGCTGGAAGATCTTTTAAAGCACTTACTACTTAGCAGTGCAAATAAAACACATCCACCTCAACAACAATACCCCCCCCCCCCATAGCACCTACTGTTTGCCAGGCACTAATCTAAGTGCTTGGCCTGAATTAACTCACTGAATCCTCGTAACAGTACTAAGTAGTAGTCACTATTTCTTTTTTAAGTAAACTCTACCTCTGACGTGGGGCTCCAACTCACAACCCCGAGATCAAGAGTCACATGCTTTACCAAGACTGAGCCAGCCAGGTGTCCCAGGAGTAAGCACTGTTACCTGCCATGTATACTGCTGCGTTTCCATTAACTAATCTCCATACTTTATTCTGGCACTATTAGTGGAAACCGAGGCACAGGGAAGTAAGAGAAATTGCCAGTAAGCTAGTAAGTGGGGCAGAGTCAAGGTATGAACCCAACAACTTGGTGCCAGAATCTGCGCTTAGCTGCTACTCTATGCTGCCTAGGTAATAACCTAGCCCCTATAGGTCAAGTCCTCAAATACTGGCAGAGTGGACAGTAAGTGCTCTAGGTGAAAGTAGTCAGATCCCAAGGACTTCCTGCGTGCAACAGAAGCCTGCAAATCTTCATTCCCAGATAACTCTCAAGATAAGGGTTCTCTGGATCTCATAACCGCCACATTCGATGTCAGGCTAACTCCAGGTGTCCTGCTGTGGACAGATGCAAGGTGGGAAATGGAGGGGTTTCTGAAGCAAAGACGCACACCTACTGGGGCTACCGGAGGGCCTAGTGCACAGGGAGGGAATGGTCAGGAAGCCCCCTCTCTTGTAGTAAAGGGCAATGCAGACCTCCCTATTTGGGGCAGGGCTGGTAAACTGATCTGGTGGGGGGCAGCTGAAGCAGAGAACCTTCTGAAAGGAATTCTGGAGGAGCGCTGAGGATAAGGGCTGATGGGAGGCGGGCAGAGGATGGAGAAAAGATAAGAGTCAGGGGGATGATGCCTGTTTCCCTGCAACGGCGCCCCGTGAATGCGGCTGAGCGTCATCATCTGGAACGAGGAAGGGTGGGGATGGCCGGCAATTACTGACACCTTGAAGGAGCGAAAAAGACACAAGAATGACCTACTAGTAGGTGTTGGACGGCCCAACGTCTGGGGCTCTTGCCAGGGCAGGAGAAAGCGGTGAGACTGGACCCCAGACTGGACCCCCAGGAAGGGGTGGGGTTATTAAAAATAAAATACGTCGAACAGGCACGTAAGAACCCGGCTCTGGGTTTCACAGGCATCGAATTATTTGATTCTCACCAGGCAGAGTGGACTATTTCCCCCATTTTATAGGTAGTTCCCGATCTACGAGACTACAGAACTTATTCGCCACCGTCGCAGGGAGGAGATCCGAACGGCGCGCGCGGTCTCACTGTGACTCAGACCAGAGTCTAACCCACAGAGTTCTCAGCGCGGGGCGGCAGTTGGGGGGATGAGGGGACCAGCAGGTGGCTGGCCGGAAATTCGGGAAGCAGGGCAAAAGAAACGAAAAGTGCACGGGTGCAGGTCTCAGAGAAGAGGGACCGAATCCCCAGAATCAGGGGGGTGGGGGGGGCGGGGGCTGGACCTCAGAGTCAGAGAGACAGAGAACCAGAGTCAGAGGGAGCAAAGGGCCACCCAGCCCGGATCAGGAGGAGGGGGCCGGAACCCCCGGGGGTAGGAAGGAAGACGGGGCTGGATCCCCAGGTCAGAGAGAAAAATGCCGAACTCTCGGGGTCGGGAGGAGGAAGGGACTGGATCCCAGGATCCCCGAGAGGAAGGGGCGAGGCCCGCCTCCCGACTGGGGCCTCGCAGGGCGGGGCGCGGAAGAATCCGGGCGGGCCGTGCTGCGCCACCCCCGGTATATCTGTCCCCAGTCCCCGGGGCCGCCTCATTCCCCGTCCTCAGATCACAAGCTCTCCTCAGGCCACCGAGACGCCATCTCCGCCCACATAGCCCTGGCTATGGCTCTGTAGCCGCGACCCCTCCGTGTCCCGGCCCGTCTCCGCGCTCACCGCGCTTGCGCTCTTCTCTACCGCCTTCTTTTCTTCAGCCGAGGCCGCCGCCGCCTCTCCTTTCCGCAGCCATGGAGTGAGTAACCGCTCGCCCCTCCCTCTCCAACCGCCTTTCCCGCCCTTTCGAAGCTCGAGGCCTTCACGACCAGTCGAGGTGGGGGTGGGGTGGGGAGACGAGAGTGAGGAATCACGGTCGCGCAGGCGCAAAAGAGGAAAGACGCCCGTTGGTACGTGGCCGAGCATGCGCATTCGGATCGATGGCGGGAAGGGCGCGTTCTCCGGGAGAATGTTGGCGTTTAAAGATTGTCTGCGTGCAGGTGCGCCTGCGCACTAGCTCCAAGGGGGAGGGGCAAACGAGTCTGTCCGCGAGCCGTTGCTCACGTGCACAAGCCCACCAGATCCCGTATTTTTCTGTGAAGGGCGGACAGTAAGCAGCCGCACATGCGCACTGACTCCCCCAACCCCCGCAGGCGTGAGAGCAGTTGGATCGGTAGCGGAGCATGCGCTTCGGCCCTGAGCGAGAGAGCCGCGTGTGAAAAGGGTCGGGGTTGGGGGCCGGTTCTCCGCCGGCCCCCTCCACTCTCCCGGCTCCACGTTGCGCAGGCGCACAGCAAAATTTACGTTTCATTCAGGCACCTGCTGGGGCGGTGTCGGGGGGGCTGACTTAGATTGACAGGGCGGAAGGCGAGGCCTAGAGGCTACCGGTTAAGAAGGGGGTGGAACTAGGATCACAGCGGCCGCGAAGGGCGGGGCTTGGGGAGGGTGGAGCCCATTGTGCGAAGGGGAGTGGTCAGGCAAATTTAGCCGAGGGGTGGGGTTTCGATCGGAGAAAAGGCGTGGCCTCTGGGGAATCATCGGAAGGGGTGGGGTGCGAGACTTGGGCAGGACTGGGGCGGTCATCACAAATTTCAAAGGAAACCCTGGGACTTGGTAGATGGACCACGTTAATGGAGGGGCAGGACTGGGGGACTTCCCCTGGGAACTGATTTGAGGTGGCTTCTTGGGAGGAGGTGGAGCCTAAAGAAAATGCTGTAGAGGAGGGGGTGTGGCTGGAAGAAAATTCTCCTGGGATTGAGTTTTTTATGAAGTGGGGCGAGTGGGTGGGGCTTAAGGGAATTCCCCTGGGAGACCATTAGGTTTCTGTACTGGAAGGAGCGGGGCTTGGGAATTCTAAGAAAAGTAACTGGGACCTAAAGAGAATTCCCTTGGGAGTGGGTGGGGCTCAGAGATTTGGGGAAAGAATAGATTTAGAATTCCGATAGGGCAGGGTGCAGTCTCAAGCCCCGTTGGAAGGGGAAGGGAGGACCCTGGGGACATGGAGGTGTGGCTTGGTTTCTCTAAGACTTTGGCGGTGGATGAGGATGGCTTCTGACACCACCTACTTTTGTCTCACTTGTAGGTCTTCCACTTTCGCCTTGGTGCCTGTCTTTGCCCAACTGAGCAACCTCCAGAGCCTCCTTCCAGCTGTCGGTTCAGCCTTCTTCATTGCCACCCGTGCCCAGAGCCGGTGCTGCCGCCATGTCACTCCTGGCGACTCTGGGGCTGGAGCTGGACAGGGCCCTGCTCCCAGCTAGCGGTCTGGGCTGGCTCGTAGACTATGGGAAACTCCCCCTGG
>NW_023270718.1:5408799-5598796 GCF_011800145.1 Mirounga leonina
CTATGAAATCCTTGGGGGAGCCCTGGAGGGCGGGCTCCCAGGGGGAGGAGAGCCCCTGGCAGGTAAGGGCCAGGTGGGGAATGGAGGTGGGCTGAGCTGGGCCATGGGGGCAGGGGAGAATTCAATGATTCATTCAATAAACATTTACTGAGTACCTGCAATGCATGAGGGGCTGCTTTAGGTGCTGGCAGATACAGCTGAGACGAGACGGACATAATCCCTGCCCTCCTGGAACTCACACTCTATTGGGGAGGCAGCCAAAAGACAAATTAGGTGATGATGGGTTGGGATAAGTGGGAAACACTTAGTAGCTGAGCTGAAAAATGAAAACAGCCCTAGTTTAGAGAGGGTAGCCAGGAAACACATAGGTAACATTTTGGCTGAGACCTAAAGGCTGGGAAGGAATAAGCCATGAAAAGACCCAAGGGAAGAGCTTTTCAGGTATAGGAAACAGCATCCCCAAGAGCCCTGGGGCAGAAGTTATTTTATTCATTAGTGTATCCCAAATGTTTGGCACACAGTGGGTTCTCAATAATTAATGAATTAAAGATGAAACAGGCTGTGTTGTGTGTGTGATCTAGTTTGCCTTTTAAGAATAGAGAGTAAATCAGAAACTACAGACATAGGGTAATCAGTAAAGCGGATGTTGGAATGGTTGAAGAAATGTCTGGTTGATTTTTGTTGTTTGGGTCATTTGGTTGGTTGACTGGTTCATTGACTGGTTGGTTAAGGTGTTGACTGGTTGGTTGACTGATTCCTTCAGTTCCTTGATTGGCCAACTGGTGGTTAAGTTGGTTGACTGGGTAGTTGATTGGTTGGTTAGATGTTTGTTTGTTGGCTGGTTTGTTGATTTGTTGAGTAGCCTGATGATTCATTGATTGGTCGGTTGATTGATTGTCTGCTTGGTGGTGTCACTCAATGAATGGCATGAATGAAGCAGGTGTGAACAAGCACCAGGTTGGGTGGAAGACCAGGAACTCAATGACATTTATGTCCCTCCTCCAATCCTCCAGGTGACGGCTTCTCTGACTGGATGACTGAGCGGGTGGACGTTACAGCCCTCCTGCCCCTGGAACCCCCCTTGCCCCCAGGTGCCCTCCCCCCACCTTCCCCACCCCCACCTGACCTGGAAGCCATGGCCTCTCTCCTCAAGAAGGAGCTGGAACAGATGGAAGACTTCTTCCTTGATGCTCCACTCCTCCCACCATCCTCCCCACCACCGCAGCCCCCACCCTCAGCACCCTCCCTCCCCCTCCCACTCCCCCTCCCCACCTTTGACCTCCCCCAGCCCCCTGCCCTGGATACCCTTGACTTGCTGGCCATCTACTGCCGCAGCGAGGCCGGGCAGGGAGATTCAGCGTTGGCGCCCTTGCCCCCACCACAGCAGCCCCCTCCTCCTCCCCCTCCACCCTCTCGCCCGGCCCCCTACCCCAATCCTGCCACCACCCGAGGGGACCGCAAGCAAAAGAAGAGAGACCAGAACAAGTCAGCAGCTCTGAGGTACCGCCAGAGGAAGCGGGCAGAGGGCGAGGCCCTGGAGGGCGAGTGCCAGGGGCTGGAGGCACGCAACCGGGAGTTGAGGGAGAGGGCTGAGTCGGTGGAGCGTGAGATCCAATATGTCAAGGATTTGCTCATCGAGGTGTATAAGGCTCGAAGCCAGAGGACCCGGAACAGCTAGAGGGGCAGGGGCTTTGGGCCATAGGGGGCACTGGTCTTCAGCTCCAACTCACTTCTCTTTCTGCGGCTGAGGTGGGAGGGTCCCTCCATCATCCCCCTGTCTGTCTCTCTCCCCTTCTCCCCGTCTCCTTTTATCTTTGTCTCCTCTCCTGTCCATTTCTGAATCTGCTCCCCTTCTCCCTCCCCAGAATCATGGAGTGTTTGGCCTTAGTCAACATCTACACTCCTCACCTAACAGCTGAGGGCCTGGAGCCCGCAGGGAATTCGGGGAGCAGGGGAGAGCTTGCAAACCTGGCCTCTCAGACGGGGAAGTGAGGCCAGGAAGCTATGCAGAATGAATGTGCAACTGAGGACGGGAGAGCGAGCTGGGGACGTGAGGCAGGGAGGGTTTCAGGAACGGCACCCTACTAACGATATAAGCAAAAAGCAAGCCAAGTGACCTTGGGGAAGTGTATTTGGGTGGGAAGCCAAAAGGCGGCCAAGTTCACAGAGCAGATGAATATGCAGGTAGACGGGGGGAATGGGCGGGGTGGGGGATGGCCATAATTGGTGACTGGGTGTTCATTTTAGCTCTGGGAGGAAATCAGTGTTTGTGGAGGTGTTTGGGGAGGGGCTGCAGGGACTGATCCTTTTGGTGATTTGTGAGCAGAAATAAAATGAAGAATTTCCCCTGGTCTGTGTGTCTTTGTCTTGGAGAGGAGAAATTGGGGAGAGGGCAGTCTCAGGCCAAAGACGATACTAACAGTAGACAGAACAGATAATACTTCTAGTTAAGCTTTTGGCACATGGCCAAAGTCCAGATGGGATGATTGAACTAATAAAGACATAAGACCCACTTTTAGATCCAGACCTTTTTTTTTTTTTAAGATTTTATTTATTTATTTGAGAGAAAGAGTGAGCGAGAGAGAGAGCATGAGAGGGGAGGGGGGTCAGAGGGAGAAGCAGACTCCCCACTGAGCAGAGCCCCCGATGTGGGACTCGATCCCGGGACTCCAGGATCATGACCTGAGCCGAAGGCAGTCGCTTAACCAACTGAGCCACCCAGGCGCCCCTAAAGATTTTAGGGGTTAGGGGCGCCTGGGTGGTTCAGTCAGTTGGGCGCCTGCCCAGGCGCCCCAGATCCAGACCATTTATTACTTATATAGCCAGCAAAAGAAAGAGTAGCCAAAGGGGCCAGCTCCTCGTGGTTCTTGCTGCAAACACCAAAAAGGACCACACTCAAAAGGGTCCGGACGCTGCAGCCAGAGTCCTGGGGCACCCCTGCCAAGGAGCCAGCTGTCTGATGAATGCCTCCCAGGGGAAGTTGGGAGGTCAGTGAGAATATGGCCTGGAAGTCACGAAGGAGATGATCCCCTACATCTATTTGTTGAGGGCTTACTATGTGTGAAGTGCTATTTTAAGCCCTTTGTGCGGTTATTTCGGTGAACACAAGAGGATGGTACTGTTAGATTTTTTTTGTTTTTTTTCAAATTTTATTTATTCATTTGAGACACAGAGATATATATAGAGAGAGAGCATGAGCAGTGGGAGAAGCAGAGGGAGAGGGAGAAGCAGACTCCCTGCTGAGCCAGGACCCCGATGTGGGGCTCGATCCCAGGACCCTGGGATCATGACCTGAGCCAAAGGCAGATGCTTAACCACCTGAGCCACCTAGGCGCCCTGGTACGGTTAGATTTTGGATGAAGAACCTCAAGCACGCATTCCATCTGTGCAGTCTCTGCCAGCCACTAACTGGGATGGGAAGGGCTGGGCACACAATGTGAACAAAGTCATGTTCTCTGCCACCATGGAACCTACGTTCTGGCCGGGGAGACAGATTATGTAACTTGGCCCAGTGTAGCAGTTATAAATGCTTTGGGCTGCAATGAACAGCAGACCTGATCATCAGCATACACATAATTTAATTTTTCTCATATACATCTAGATGGGGGGGAGGGGAGCCTGCTGACTTTGTTCAGAGGTTCATAGACTGCTGTTGCTGAGGTCTCTTTGATTCTCTTGATTTTTTTTCCACATAGTCACAAGATGGAGGCCACAGCTCTGGGCATCGTGTATGAATTTGAGGCAGGAGGTCAAAACTTTCTTAGCCTGGTAGATTTCTGCCTATATCTGGTTGTCTAGAGCTATGCTACATTGGCATTTCTTTTTTTTTTTTTTAAAGATTTTATTTATTTGAGAGAGAGAGAGTGAGTACATGAGAGGGGGGAGGGTCAGAGGGAGAAGCAGACTCCCCGCTGAGCAGGGAGCCGGATGCGGGACTCGATCCCGGGACTCCAGGATCATGACCTGAGCCGAAGGCAGTTGCTTAACTGAGCCACCCAGGCGCCCCTACATTGGCATTTCTAGCTGCAAGGGAGGCTGAGTACAGACATGTAGTGGAATATAATTCAGTCTTAAAAAGGAAGTAAAACTCTGATAGTTGCTACAACATGGATAAATTTTTTTTTTTAAGATTTTTAAAAAAAATTTATTTATTTGACAGAGAGACACAGTGAGAGAGGGAACACAAGCAGGGGGAGTGGGGGAGGGAGAAGCAGGCTTCCCATGGAGCAGGGAGCCCGATGCGGGGCTCGATCCCAGGACCCCGGGATCATGACCTGAGCCAAAAGCAGACGCTTAATGACTGAGCCACCTAGGGGCCCCAACATGGATAAATCTTGAGGACGTTATGCTAAGTGAAATAAGCCAGTCACAAAAAGATAGTGCGTGATTCCACTTATATGAGATGCTGTTCTAAGTCCTCAAGCTTTATCCAGAAGTGGAATTGCTGGATCATATTTTTCTATTTTTAATTTTCCTGGGAAGTGCCTAACTTTCCGCAGCAGATGTACCATTGTATGTTCCCACCAACGGTACACAAAGTTCCCAATTTCTTCACATCCTTGCCAACACTTGTTATTTTCTGTGTGTTTTTTAATAGTAGCCATCCTGATGGGTGTGAAATATATGCCTAAAATTCTTTTTTTTTTTTTTTTAATTTATTGGGACATCTGGGTGGCTCAGTTGGTTAAACGTCTGCCTTCGGCTAAGGTCATGATCCCAGGGTCCTGGGATCGAGTCCCGCATCTGGCTCCTTGCTCAGCGGGGAGCCTGCTTCTCCCTCTGCCTGCAGCTCCCCCTGCTTGTGCCCTCTCTCTCTCTCTCTCTCTGACAAATAAATAAAATCTTTATTTTTTAAAGATTTGTGCAAGCACACAAAGGGGAGAGGGGCAGAGGGAGAGGGACAAGCAGACTACGAGCTGAGATCATGACCTGAGCCAAAGTTGAACGCTTGACTGACTGAGCTACCCAGGCGCCCTTAAAATTCTTTTTAAAAAAAATTTTAAAAATATATTTTATTTATCATTTGGGGGGGAAGGGCAGAGGGAGAGAGAGAATCTCAAGGCGACTCCATGCTGAGTGTGGATCCCAGTGCAGAGCTCTATCTCGCCACCCGAGATCATGACCTGAGCCAAAATCAAGAGTCAGTCACTCAACAGACCTAGCCACCGAGGGGCCCCTAATTTTTTTAAGTTTTTATTTAATCTCTACACCCAACATGGGGCTTGAACTTACAACCCTGAGATCAAGAGTCGTGGGCTCTTCTGACTGAGCCAGCCAGGCACCCCTAAAATTCTTAATTCAAAAAAGAATCAAAAGCACCTGGCTGGTTCAGTCAGCAGAGCAGGTGATTTTTTTTTTTTTTTTAAGATTTTATTTATTTATTTGAGAGAGAGAGAATGAGAGACAGAGAGCACGAGAAGGAAGAGGGCAGAGGGAGAAGCAGACCCCTTGCTGAGCAGGGAGCCCGATGGGGGACTCGATCCAGGGACTCCAGGATCATGACCTGAGCCGAAGGCAGACGCTTAACCATCTGAGCCACCCAGGCGCCCATTTTTTTAAGATTTTATTTATTTGCGAGAGAGAGAATGAGAGACAGAAAGCATGAGAGGGAGGAGGGTCAGAGGGAGAAGCAGACTCCTTGCTGAGCAGGGAGCCCGATGCGGGACTCCATCCTGGGACTCCAGGATCATGACCTGAGCCGAAGGCAGTTGCTTAACCAACTGAGCCACCCAGGCACCCAGAGCAGGTGATTCTTGATCTGGGGGTTGTGAGTATGAGCCCCATGTTGGGTGTAGAAACTACTTAAAAATAAAAATCTTAAAAAAAAAAAAAAAGAATCAAGGGGTGTACTTAAATATATTGTTGATTAAGATATTGATTTGATTTACCAATGACCAAATAACAGAGGCTTTAAGAAGACAGGAGATCGATTTTCTCAAGTAAAAACCCAAGCTGGTCTCCTGAGGTCACTCATGGACCCAGGTGCTTCTCTCTTGCTGCTCCCAGCTCAGTGGTCCTCAAAATTGGGTGTCTATCAGAATCTCCCGAAGGGTTTTTTGAAACAGATTGCTGGGCCCCAAACCCCTGTGTTTCTGATTCAGCAAGTCTTGGATGGGCCGGAGAATTTGCCTTTCTCGCGAACTCCCAGGTGACTCCGTCGCTGCTAGTCTGGGGACCACGCCTTGGAAACCGATATTCTAAGGTGTGTCTTCAACTCGGAAGCGAAGCCACCACCACCGCGACCTCATTACAGCAAGCAGGAAACGGGCCAGAGATACCATCGGAGAGCAAGCCGCCTCCTTTTAAGGACTTGAGCTGGGAGATCTACACATCGTTTCTGCACACTTACCTGCAAGGCAGGTAACACTTACCTGCAAGGCAGCCTGGGAAATGTAGTCTCCAGATGGGCGGCCATTTTCTCAGCCAGAGCCTACGTGGTCCTATTACCATAAAAAGAGGGGAAAAATCAACTTTAGGGACTATGGTCAATGAAATAAAACTGGAAGGCTCAGCAAGCAAGGGTCAGGAATTCAGGGGCTTCTAGACCAGCGGTGTTGTTTGGAAGCCTCGGGGTCGCCAAGACTTTTTCCCGATTTGCAAGGTTAAAACTATTTTCATAATATGGGGCGCCTGGGTGGCTCAGTCGGTTAAGCAGCTGCCTTCGGCTCAGGTCATGGTCCCAGGGTCCTGGAATCGAGCCCCGCATCGGGCTCCCTGCTCAGTGGGGAGCCTGCTTCTCCCTTTCCCTCTGCCTGTCACTCTGCCTACTTGTGCTCTCTATCTCTCTGTCAAATAAATAAAAAATATCTTTTAAAAAAACAAAACTATTTTCATAATACTACTAAAATGTTATTTGCCACCAACCCCCCCCCAATCTGGAGTTTTCCTGAGGTTATGTGATGTGTGATGGCATCATTACTCTGACAGCTAACAGAATATGTGCTTGTGAATTCCTGTGATTTAAAAGTTTTGCGATTTTAGGGCGCCTGGGTGGCTCAGTTGGTTAAGTGACTGCCTTTGGCTCAGGTCATGATCCTGGAGTCCCCGGATCGAGTCCCGCGTCGGGCTCCCTGCTGAGCAGGGAGTCTGCTTCTCCCTCTGACTCTCCCCCCTCTCATGCTCTCTCTCATTCTCTCTCAAATAAATAAATAAAATCTTAAAAAAATAATAAAAGTTTTGCGATTTTAATTGCTAAAATTGTAAATATGGATAGGTACAAGCCACGCAAACGAAAGTTCTTTGGGGTTGCTGATATTTCTTTAAAGTGTAAAGGGGTCCTGAGACCAAAAAGGTTGAGAACTGCTGTATTGGGATTTATTTCCACTTAAATTCAAATCTTGAGACTTTGGGCCACCCAAGTGTTGTGAATTGGGGCTGAAATTCCATGTGGGGGCTGACCAGTCCTTAGAGCTTCTCTGAGGCAGATTTTTCCTTTTTCCACTGAGCAGCAAAACAATGCTGGGACAATGCTGAAATTTACTTGGGACAATGCTGAAATTTACCTGAGCCTTGTGTGTCTGGAAAACAGCAACGGTTAAGAAATCCTTCCTAGACATTTCCATTTCAGGAATGGGTTTACTGGAAAGAAGCACCCTTCCTCATGACTCAGAGAAGACCCATGGATGGCCCCGTTGTTTACCCAAGACAGTGCCACACACAGACCCTTCAAATTCCCCACCCCCCAAAAAGGGGGGTTAGGGGGCTCATAAATGATTAGCTGAACTGTTTTGTCCCCATTGATCCATCAGAGCAAAATGTTTGTTAACCAAACCTAGATTGAGTTGTTCCCCCCGACTCCCTGGAATCCGGAACTTTGGTCATTCTCAGCCTGAGCCCTCCTCCACCTTGCCATAATCCTAATAAAGTCTCTCCTTACCAGGTCTGAATTTCATTTTATTAAAGTGAATTCACATAGTATAAAATTGGCCATTTTAAAGCGAACAATTCACTGGCATTTAGTATATTCACAGTGTTGTGCAACCACCACCTCTATCTAGTTCCAGAACATTCCCATCACTCCATGCCCATGGGGCAGTTACTTCACATTCCCCTCACCCCCCACTTGTTTTTGTCTGATGCTTGCAGTTCTGTGCTGGAGGAGTGAATTTAATTCTTGTTCACCCTTGATGGTTTTAGTCTTTGGGGTCGGTAGTGGGTTGAATAATGGCCCCCCAAAAGATACACCCATGTCCTAACTAGCACCTGGGAGCCTATGAATGTGACTATATTTGCAAAAAACACAGATATGGGCTCTAAATGCAATGGCAAGTGTCCTTATCAGAGACAGAAGACAGACACCACCAGAGAGGAGGGAGGAGAGACCATGTGACCACAGAAGCAGAGACTGGGGTGATGCATTCACACCCCCAGGGATGCCTGGGGAAGTCACGTGCTGACCCTGCACCTGCAGGTCCTTAGCTGATGGACCTGAGCTCAACAGGTGAATTCACCTTCATGCCCTGACCCCACCTGGGGCAGCTCCGGGACTCCAGGGTTCAAGGGCTGTGCGGGGCTCAGGATTCGGCTCTCCCCAGCCCAGCTCAGCCTGACAGGCATGTTCAGGTGTGGAGGTACCCCTTCCAAGACTGGAAGAAATGAGTCTCATGTGCAGAACGAGCCAGAGGCTGGGGGCAGCTACTACTGAGTCTTCCCTAATGAGTGGGCAGGCTCTGCAGGACTACTTCATATTTTCACTGTTAGAAGCACAATTTTTCTGCTTTTAAACACTTCAGTGGGGCTCCTGTTGCTCCGGAAATAATGATCCAAATCCCTAATATGGTACCCAAGATACACATGGTCTCTCTCAATATTAGCTTAGCAAGACTGACACACACACACACACACACACACACACACACGGATGTTATTCCTCGTGAGTCCCAGGAGGCTCTCTACCCTCCTCTTTCTCCCAGGAAGGGTGGCCTCTGTATCCAGGCAACTGGACCCCGGTTGTCAGGCCAAGGAGACCCAGAGGCAGTGATGTCTCCTAGAGAAGAGAAAGAATTAGGGCTCTTCTTTTCCCCTGGACGCTGCCTGGCATTGGGTGACTCTTCGGTCCTCAGCACCCACAATGTGTCAATGCTATGTGATCCTGGGTCCCTGGAATCCTGCCGGTGGCTCACCCCTTCCCCTCATTCTTTCTGCTCATCTACTGGAAAAGCAACGAACTGCTTACTTGATTTGAAAGAAGGGAAGTTTGAGGGGCCCATCTTGCAATTTTGCAGAAATCAAAAAACTGACTCAAACCAAGAGTGACGGAGTTGGAGACAGAGGTCCCGGTGTCCCTGATCCACAGAGCCTCCCCCCGGGGCGGGGGGGGGGGGGCTTCAGGGCTTCTGTCCACGGGGCCCAGGTCTGGTTGTGGACCATATAGTCGCAATGGTCACTGGAGGGATGGGCAGGGAACACAATGCCCTTGGATCCACACGCCACGGGTTGGGGACGTGCTCTGCTGATGCTGTGTGGTGTCCCTGTGGTACACTTTTAGTTAAAAGTGACAAGTCGCCTCCTGTTTGAGGGACAAGTGGTTGAGGAGTTAAGTGGGGAACCGGTTACAGATGCAAAGGAACTGAAGCTTTCTGTGTGCGGTCTCGGACTGGGCTTGTCCCATTTGGGGACTCAGCAATCTTCCTGGTCAGCAACTTCCCGGCGGAGGCAGGCTCTGCAGGGGGCTCGCTGCGAGCTGACGCCGCGGGGCCACCAGGGGGCGCGCCGAGCCCCGGTCTGGCACCGCCTCCCCCTGGCTTCCTGCCCCCGCCCCGGAGGAGGGAGACAGTCTGTTCTGGGGTCCCCACGACCACCCTGAGGTTCGATGATTCACTAGAAGGACCTGAAGAGGGCGCCTGGGTGGCTCAGATGGTTAAGCGTCTGCCTTCGGCTCAGGTCGTGATCTCAGGGTCCTGGGATCGAGTCCCGCATCGGGCTCCCTGCTCCTTGGGAGCCTGCTTCTCCCTCTGCCTCTCTCTCACTCTCTCTCGGTCTCTCATGAATAAATAAATAAAATTAAAAAAAAAAAAGAATTACAATAGAAGGACCTGAAGAACAACTCCTATTGTTTTAAGCCACCTAGCCTGTACAGCTTTGCTAAGGCAGCCCCGGTGTCGCAAAGACGTGCAGCGACTGCATGGTGACTTAAGTTGTTCAGATTCTAGCCCCTCCAGGGGTCGGACTGATCCAGTGCCTATCTGCTGTGGCCCAAGGCCCCCAGGTAAACCAGGGCACTCTTACCAGGCAGGACATTCCAAGAGCTCAGGGGTTCTGCCGGAGGAGCCGGGCAAAGGCCGGACCAATCTTTGCTTCAGGCTAATTCTTTACTACATGCACAGCTGGGAAGCTGAGGAATTGGGTTGCAGAGAAGCAGGGAAGCCCCGGGTATGCGTCTTGAATTCCGATGTTGTCCCAACTCGTCAAGAGAGAGATGCTCATGGACCCAGCTCCTGGGCGGTGGTGACCACGCTTCCCTGTCAGGGCAGGTCTGAGCCTGGAAGCTTCTCGTCAGAGCCGGCTACGTAATTTGTGGGGCCCAGAGCACAATGAAAATGTGGGGGCCCTGTGACAAAAAGCAGGAAGAAGCTCTTTCCTTTCTTCCAGGGACTGTCTCTCTTGACCTGTGGTGTGGTTTTTGTCTTCTTTACACTAAAAAAAAAAAAAAAAAAGTGGTAAAAACACATAAGATAAAGTTTACCATTTAATTTATTTATTTATATTTATATTTATTTATTTATTTTTTAAAGATTTTATTCATTTGATGGAGAGAGACACAGCGAGAGAGGGAACACAAACAGGGGGAGTGGGAGAGGGAGAAGCAGGCTTCCCGCCGAGCAGGGAGCCCGATGCGGGGCTCGATCCCAGGACCCTGGGATCACGACCCGAGCCGAAGGCAGGCGCTTAACGACTGAGCCACCCAGGCGCCCCTAATTTATTTATTTTTAAAGATTTTATTTATTTATTTGAGAGAGAGAGAAAGAGCTGGGAGAGAGACAGAGAGGGAGGGATAGAGGGAGAGGGAGAAGCAGGCTCCCTGCTGAGAAGCGAGCCCCATGCTTGGCTCCATCCCAGGACAATGAGATCATGACCTGAGCCAAAGGCAGATGCTTAACCGACTGAGCCACCCACGTGCCCCTAAAATTTATTTTAATGTACACAGTATCCAGTTCCAGAACTTTTCCATCACCTCAGAAGGAGATCCTATACCAGTTAGTAATCACTCCCCACCCCCTCCTCCCCCAACCCCTGGGAACCACTAATCCACTCCCTGTCTCCATGGATTTGTCTCTTCTGGGCATTTCATAAATATGGAGCCTTACAGTATGTGGCCTTTTGTGTCTGGCTCCTTTCACTTAGCATAATTTTTTGAGGTTTATCCATGTCATAGCATGTGTTGGTAAGCGGCACATTTTTAAATTTTAATTTTAATTTATTTATTTTGAAAGATTTTATTTATTTATTTGACAGAGAGAGACACAGTGAGAGAGGGAACACAAGCAGGGGGAGTGGGAGAGGGAGAAGCAGGCCTCCCGGCCGAGCAGGGAGCCCGATGCGGGGCTCGATCCCAGGACCCTGGGACCATGACCTGAGCTGAAGGCAGACGCTTAACGACTGAGCCACCCAGTCACCCCAGGTGGCACCTTTTTTAAAAAAAAAAATATTTTATTTATTTATTTGAGAGAGAGAGAGACTGAGAGGAGGTAGGGGCAGAGGGAAAAGCAGACACCATGCTGAGCAGGGAGCCTGACATGGGGCTCGATCCCAGGACCCTGGGATCATGACCTGAGCTGAAGGCAGCCGCTTAACAGAGACACCCAAGTGCCTCAGTAGGCAGCAGTTTCAATAAGCAAAGGGAACTTAAATACAGGGCTTATCTTGGGCAGTAGCAAGACCAGTGGACCCTGCACCTGCCCTCCAGATCTTAAAGTTTATATACAGGGAGGCCTTAACTGAGCTCAGTCATCTACATACTGCAGGTGTTCTCAAGGCTGTGAGTCCTTCGAGCAGCATCTGGGAGCAGGAAAGGCACGCAGAACCCACATTCCAAGCACGGGGAGGGGGTGAGGAGCCTCAGTGGCCTGGGTCCCATCTTCTCGATGACCTTCCCCAACAGCTAGTTAATGTCCTGTCCTTCAGGCTTGACTGGGGGGTGGGCACTGTAGACCTTCACAGGTGTCTGGGGCTCCCAACTCTCAACTCAGCAAAGCTCAGACCCTCTCTGTGCCCAGGTAGGGCTTGGGGGTGGGAGTGGGCCTGAGAACCTGCCCTGGGGATGGGGGATGGGGGAGGTGGGGGATGCGGGAGGTGGAGGGTGGGGGAGGCGTGTGATCCAAGGATCCAATTTCCACCTCCGGTGCTCCTCATCCCATTAGACTTCAGTTACAAAACACAAATTCAAATCTAGGGGCGCTTGGGTGGCTCAGTCAGTCAAGCGTCCAATTCTTGATCTCAGGGTTGTAAGTTCAAGCCTTGCGTTCTTAAAAAAAAAAACAAAAACCTTAAAGAAGAAATAAAATGATTAAGGATTTCAAGGTGGCGACCTCAGAGAGCGTCCCACCCCAAGGGTGAGGCCCTTCTGAGTGCGGGGACCCTGTGTCCCTGCCGGCTTCTCACTGTGGAGCTGGGAGCTTGTGTGGACTGCAGACACAGCCCAAAAGCTGGCGGGGAAGCTGAGTGCCCTTGGGGAGCCAGAGGGCATTGGGTTTGGGGGGAGTCACATGAGGTGTGGTGCCTGAGGGCAGGAGTCAGGCGGGTCATGTTGTCCCCTGTGTCCCTAGTCCCTGTAGGGAGTAGATGTTTGCCTGGTGAATGAATGAATGAGGGAATGAATCCTGCCCCCAGCACCTCACCTGGAGCCCTTTCTCCCCTATTCCCCCTGAAAGCCCCGCTGCTCAGGCCGCCCTCATCTGAGGCCCAGGCCGGGCTCCTTCTCTGTGTAGGGCAAGCCCCGTGTCCTTTCTGCTCTGCTTCTTCCATTTGTGAAAGCAGAAGTGGGAAGAAGGGATTTGTCAGGACTTTGTGGTTCCCTTTCGGAGGTTCCGCTTCCATGGATGGTGACTACCCTCTTCTTCCCCCAAGAAGCTTCCTGTTGGAGTTTCCTTCTGGGACAGACAGGCGGGTCCAGAAGCCAGATGGTCTGAGGACAGGCCCCCGGGATCGTGGAGATGCTATTGCCACTGCTGTCCGTGCTGTTGGCCGGTGAGCGGGCCGAGGGCCGGGGGGGGGGGGGGGGGGCGGGCGGTGCTGGTGCGGATGCGGCTGCTGAGCCTGTGTGTCCCCGCAGGGTCCCTGCAGGAGGATCCAGGGTTCGAGCTCCGAGTGCAGGACTCAGTGACGGTGCAGGAGGGTCTGTGTGTCCACGTGCCCTGCTCCTTCTCCTTCCCCGGGGTGGGCGGGAGCAACTCTACACCCGCTTACGGCTCCTGGTACCAGATAAAGAATCCCAAAGTGGACGTTCTCATGGCCACAAACAACCCAGCCAGAAGAACAAAGAGGAAAAACAAATTTCCATTCCACCTTCCTGGAGACCCTGGGGCCGGCAACTGCTCCCTGAGCATCACGGATGCCCAGAGGGGCCACGGTGGAAACTATTATTTTCACCTGGACAGAGGTCTCACGAGACACACGTACAAGAGTAACAGGCTCACTGTGCATGTGAGAGGTAGGGAGGGTCCCCAAGAGTCAGTCACGGGGGCGGGGCATGTCCTCAAGGGCAGAAATGGACCCTCTGCTGCTCATCTTTAACGGGGAGAATGGAGCATGGTCTGTTCAACGTTGGGGTGAACCCAACCTGTTTCAGAGGCACACACGGGGGTCCCCTCTGGGGTCCGGCCCCCCCTTCTCTCCTCTCCAGCGCTGACACAGACCCCAGATATCCGGGTCAAGGAGCCCCTGGAGTCCGGCTGCCCCAGCCACCTGACATGCTCTGTGCCAGGGGCCTGTGATGGGTCGATGCCCCTCACCATCTCCTGGACAGGGACTGCCCTCAGAGCCCCGGGACTGGACTTGGAGGCCTCTAACTCCTCGGAGATCCTGCTCACACCCCGCCCGCAGGACCACGGCACCAACCTCACCTGTTGGGTGACCTTCCCCAGGGTTGGCGTGAGCACCCAAAGCACCATTATGCTCAACGTCTCCTGTGCGTGTAGGGCCTGGACTCGGGTGCCTGTGGGGTAGGGCGGGGGGGCTCAGAGGGGCTGCAGGGAGGACACAGGACTTGTCTGTGTCAATTCCCATTCCTGTGTCTCCTGGGGGTGGGTGGCGGGGAAGGGCCAGCTCCGACCCCATTCGTCAATGTGTCTCTCTGTCCCAGATGCCCCACAGAACCTGAGCATCGGCATCTCTCGAGGAAATTGCACAGGTAGGTCGGGAGGCCCCCCCGCTAAGGCTGGTTGGGAGCAGATCCCCCTGGAGAGCAGAGCCTGGAGCTCGAACCCAAGCCGGGAGCGCCAGGGTGACACACAGGGAGAGCAGAGTCAGGAGGCCCCCCCTTCACTGAGTGACAGATGATCTTTGCTTACTATTCATTATATGCAAAGACTATTTGTCACATGCATGCAAGTTACAAAGAATCACCATCGAATGAACACTTGGTACTCACCACCCAGGTTAAGAAATAGAACAGGGGCACCTGCCTGGCTTGGTCTGTGGTGCATGCGACTCTTGATCTTAGGGTCGAGTTTGAGCCCTGCGTTGGGCATAGAGCCTACTTAAAAAAAAAAAAAAAAATAGAACAGCGACTCCACCTTTCGAACACCCTAAATGCTCTTTCCCAATTTCAGCCCCTTCCATCTGGCCTCAGAGAAAGCCACTACACTGGATGCTGTGTTACCATCCTATTTTATTTTACTTTATTTTTGATGAAGGTATAATTGATGAACAAATTGTATATATTTATTTATTTTTTAAAGATCTTATTTATTTATTTGACAGAGACAGAGATAGCGAGAGCAGGAACACAAGCAGCGGGAGGGGGAGAGGGAGAAGCAGGCCTCCCCCCGAGGAGGGAGCCCAATGTGGGACTTGATCCCAGGACCCTGGGATCATGACCCGAGCCGAAGGCAGACGCTTAACGACTGAGCCACCCAGGCGCCCTAAGTTGTATATATTTAAAGTGTATAACGTGATGATTTCATGTATGTAGAGTCGATATACCTTTACACTGCTAAAGGATGCATACCATCCAGTTAATTAACACGTCCATGTATCTTCTATTTTCTCATAATTTTCCGAAATACGTGTCTGGCTTCTTCCACTCAGCATGACGTGATCAAGGTTCATCCCTGCCGTAGCACGGGTCAGCGGTTCACTCTTGTTAGGCTGATTATTTTTCCGTTGTATGGAGAGACCACCATCCATCCATCCATCCGTCTGTCCTCGGATGGACATTTGGGTTGTTTCCACCTTGGGGCTCCTGTCGACAGGGCCGCTCTGAACATTTCCCTACAAGGATCTATTTGACTCGCCGCTTCCAGATCTTTTGGATCTACTCCTAGGAGTGGATTTGCGGAGTCATGGCCCCCTATTCTGATGTGGCTCCACCTCATGTTCTTGCTTGTGGCTGTAATTTCTGCCTCTCCTTGTCTGTAGGTATCACGTTAGTTTCACATTCCACTCTTTTAAGATTTTTATTTATTTGACAGAGAGGGAGGGAGAGAGCGAGCGCGCACAAGCAGGGGGAGCAGCGGAGGGAGAGGAAGAAGCAGGCTCCCCAATGAGCAAGGAGCCCGATGTGGGGCTCGATCCCAGGACCCTGAGATCATGACCTGAGCCGAAGGCAGACGCTTAACCGACTGAGCCACCCAGGCGCCCCTCACATTCCACTCTTGATGGGCACTTGAGTTGTCCACAGATTTTAGTTTTCATGATGCTGCTTTGAACATTCCCCTCGTGAACAGAAGTGTTTCCCTAGGGCGCCTGGGTGGCTCAGTTGGTTAAGCGACTGCCTTCGGCTCAGGTCATGATCCTGGAGGCCCTGGATCGAGTCCCGCATCGGGCTCCCTGCTCAGCAGGGAGTCTGCTTCTTCCTCTGACCCTCCCCCCGTCTCATGTGCTCTCTCTCTCTCTCAAATAAATAAATAAATAAAATCTTTAAAAAAAAAAAAAAAGAAGTGTTTCCCTAGGCTGTACCTCACAAGTCCTGTTGAGCACAAAGTTTTCTCAGCGATCTTATGACAATGCAGATGTGACTCACACAGCCCGAGGGGCCTCTGGTTCTGCATTTTTTTTTTTTAAAGATTTTATTTATTTTTTGACAGTGAGAGAGAGAGCACAAGCATGGGGAGTGGGAGAGGGAGAAGCAGGCTCCCTGCTGAGCAGGGAGCCCGACGTGGGGCTCGATCCCAGGACTGCAGGATCATGACCTGAGCTGAAGGCAGTCGCTTAACCAACTGAGCCACCCAGGCGCCCCTGGTTCTGCATTTTTAACCAGCTCCTGGAGGGTGCCAGTGCTCTGAGGGATGGGACTGTACATTTTATGCCCAGGAGCAAAACTGTGGGGTCTCGGGGGTGTATATTTTCAAAGCTCCTAGATAAGGCTGTCACAGAATAGTTCTGGAAGGCCACATGAGAAACGGCAATCAATGTGGCTTTTGAGGAGAGGGATTTGTTGCCTAGGGAGTCAGCATGGAAAGGAGACTCTGCTCTGAACTTCCCTTCTTCCTCTGTGAATTTTATTATTTATTTATTTTTATTTTTTTATTTTTTTAAAGATTTTATTTATTTATTTGAGAGAGAGAATGAGAGAGAGCACATGAGAGGGGGGAGGGCCAGAAGGAGAAGCAGACTCCCTGCTGAGCAGGGAGCCCAATGCGGGACTCGATCCAGGGACTCCAGGATTATGACCTGAGCCGAAGGCAGTCGCTTAACCAACTGAGCCACCCAGGCGCCCTGTTTATTTTTTTTTTAAAGGTTTTACTTATTTATTTGACAGAGACACAGCGAGAGAGGGAACACAAGCAGGGGGAGTGGGAGAGGGAGAAGCAGGCTTCCTGCCGAGCAGGGAGCCTGATGCGGGGCTCGATCCCAGGACCCTGGGATCATGACCTGAGCCGAAGGCAGATGCTTAACGACTGAGCCACCCAGGCGCCCCTCCTGTGAATTTCAGAATGCACAATGTGGATGCCCTACTTACCCTGAGACAAGGGGGAAGGCGGAGGGAAGGAGGTGAAGAGGTAGAGGTCACGTCCTGAAGAGCCTTGAAGGGTTTGGTACTTGATTTTTGGATACTTGAGTGAGGGGTGTCCAGCATTTCAGAACAGAGAAGAAGTGTAGTTGAGAACGCTCACCTCGGGGTGCCTGGGTGGCTCAGTCGTTAAGCGTCTGCCTTCGGCTCAGGTCATGGTCCCAGGGTCCTGGGTTCGAGCCCCACATCTGGCTCCCCTTCTCCCTCTCCTGTTCCCCCTGCTTGTGCGTGCACTCTGTCAATAAATAAACAAAATCTTAAAAAAAAAAGAATGCTCACCTCAAAGAAGTCAGTGTCCATCAGTGGATGGATAAACACAACGGAGTCTGTCCATGCGACGAACATGATTCTGCATGAACAGGAGCGAAGCACCAGCAGGTGCCACAAGATGGGAGAACCTTGGAAATGTCACGCGACGCAAAAAGAGCCAGACACAAAAGCCCACGTGGCGCGTGATTCTATGTACAGGCGATGTCCAGAATAGACAAACCCATAGGGACATAAAGTAGGTTAGGGGTTGCCAGGGGCTCGGGGCTGGGGGGTTGGGAGGAAGGGGGGAGGCAGCTGGGGGGGTACAGGGTTGTTTTGGGGGGGTGATGAAAATGTTCTAAAATTGATTGTGGTGATGGTCACCCCACGACTCCCTGTAAGTGGTGTGTAAATGGAATTGTCTGGTATGTGAGTTATATCACCATAAAGGTGCTTGCAAGACTACTTGTGGAGATCCCTTCCCAACTTAGGGGAAATGGAGAGAGAAATAGGGTCAGGGCTTCAGAGCCTCCGGCCTGGACTCAGAGTGCGCGTTCTCTCCCCCCCCGCCCCCCAGAACTGACATACCCGGGGAATGGCTCGTCTCTTCCAGTCCTTGAAGGGGAATCTCTGCTCCTGGTCTGTGCTGCTGAGAGCAACCCTCCGGCCACACTGAGCTGGGTCCTGGGGGGACAGACTCTGAGCCCCTCCCAGCCCACAGACCCTGGGATCCTGGAGCTCCCTCAGATACAAATGGAGCATGAAGGAGACCTCACCTGCCAAGCTCAGAACTCCCTGGGCTCCCAGCACGTCTCCCTGCATCTCTCTGTGGTCTGTGAGTGTGGGGACCCCTGGGGGCAGGCTGCCCGGGGCCTGGGCAGGAGAGACACCGCTGACCCTTCGCCTCCCTCCCGCAGACCCCCCGCGGCTGCTCAGCCCCTCCTGCTCCTGGGAGGGCGAGGGGCTGCACTGCAGCTGTTCCTCCCGAGCCCAGCCGGCCCCCACCCTGCGCTGGCGGCTGGGGGAGGGGCTGCTGGAGGGGAACCACAGCAACGCCTCCTGGACCATCACCTCCAGCTCGGCGGGGCCCTGGGCCAACAGCTCCCTGAGCCTCAGCGGGCCGCTGGGCTCTGGCCTCAGACTCAGCTGCGAGGCCTGGAACGCCCACGGGAAACAGAGCATGGCTATCCTGGTGCTGCCAGGTCCGGGGGCTGTTGGGGGCCAAGGTGTAGGGGAAGGGAGTCTGGGTCCTAGAAAAGACGGTCTGGGGGTGGGTCCCCTCTCCCGGGCCTGCAGGGGAAGGGGTGAGAGAGAGGAAGGGTGTGGGGGCTGAAGAACTGAGAGCCCGAGTTCCTTGGGAAGAGGGGGCACCAGGGTCCTGGGGCTCGGAGGGAACTCACCCGAAACCCCACTCACCTGCAGGGAAGCCTGAGCTTGGGGGAGGATTCGTTCTGGGGGCTGTCGGGGGTGCTGGTGTTGCCGGCCTGCTCAGTCTCTTTCCCTGCCTCATCTTTTTCATGTGAGTGTTGCCCCTGGGAGAAAGGGTGTGTGGGGGGCAGAAGGGGTCCGAGTCCTGGGGTCCCGGGCAGCCCCAGCCAGAGGGGCCTGGGTGGTGCCCAGGCCCTGAGAATTGGGGATCCCAGCCATGCCCATTCTCACGAGTTGACAGGCTCTGTACGTCCCCTCCCGTCAGCCTCTTAAGCGGGGGATGGTAGTGAGTCCGCTGGGCGGCTGACAGGTCCTGGCCTCCCCGTCAGGGTGAAGATCTGCAGGAAGCAGGCACTGGAGCCGGCAGCTCGTGGGAAGGATGTCGCCTGCACGCTAGGTCCCCTCTCCCGGGTGAGTGATGAGTCCTCTGTCCGTCAGGATGTCATCTGGCCACCACCCGGGGATGGCCACGGCCACACCCCTCTAGATGACTTAGATGGTCGTTATGTCCCAGACAGACTTTTGTTCCCAGGCCAGTGACCTGGGAGTCACTCTCCCCTCTGCTCTCTGACATCTTGCAGAGCTAAAGACAATTCACGTCTGTCCATCTTCCTGTGTTCACCTGGACCCTCCTTCGCCTCCTCATCCCTCCCTGGACCCCAGACCCATTTTCTCCTCCTTCCTCTCTCTCCTCCCCGACACAGGATGCTAGATGGATCACCCCAAAATGACAAAGTTCAGGGGCCCCCCAAGACACTCTCAGGTTCAACAGCTCACCGGAAGGACTCACAGAACTCACTGGGATCTGTTATGCTCGTGGTTAGTTTATTACAGGGAAAGGACACAGATTACAGCAGCCAAGGGGAGAGCCACCTGCAAGAACCTTCCAGGTCTCTCTCCCAGTGGAGTCCCATAGACAGTGCTGATTCTTCCCAGCACCGGTGTGTGATAAGAGGCGGGGGGCGGTGGTATTGCCACCAGAGAAGCTCACCCCAGCCTTGTGTCCTGTGTCTATTGGGGGTCGGTCATGTGGGTATGGAGCACCTGTATGTCTGACCTTTGTTACGTGGTCTCCAGCCCCTCTAGAGGTCAAGCTGATACTGTGTGGCCCAAGGCCCCAGGTGAACAGAGACATTCCCATCAGACAGGACCTTCCATTGGCTTAGAGGTCCCCTCTCAGTGCTGGGGCGAAGGGTCAAACCTTTCTTTGGGCATGATGAGTCATTTACTGCACAGTATCTTTTGCTTTTAGGGGTTCATGGTATCATTTTGTGATTGTGTTTGCCTGAGCTTCTGATTCTGAAATGCTGAGTGATCCCTGAGGGCAGTTCAGTTCTGAGCAAATCCCTGTCCTTCTCACACCACCCACCCCATTCCTGAGTGTCCTATCACAATTTGCTATTAGATAGTAATATAATTGACTACTACCATAATGTCAGCTTCCCCCAGTGCGAACTAGCTGGAGGTAATGGATGATGTCTGCTTTGTTCCCCACCGAAGAGCCAGGGCCTGGCACGGGTCAGCTGTTCCAGAAAGTGGCAGACACTGGGGCCAGACAGACCTGGGTGTTAATCTTGGCCCTAGCAACAACTCAGCGTGTGATTTTGGGACATTTACTCAGCCTCAGTTTCTCCGCCAATAAATGGGGATAATCGTGTCTCCCTAATGGCTTGTTGTGAGGAATCTAGGAGCCTGGCAATTGATTACCAAGGGCCAGGCATTATTAGTCTCAAATACTTATTGAATGAATGAATGAATGAATGGGGGCGCAGCCAACGTTTGCAGAATAGATGAAAGACTAAGTGCTCAGTTTCCAGGTCTGCTTGTGGATCCTCTTTGCTATCTGCCAGCTCCCATTACCCTAATTGGACCCCCTTCTTCGCTTCCACTCAGGGTTGCCAGACTGAGTATCCGTCAGGCACCCCCCCACCCTGCCTGCCCCCAGCCGTGGCCGCTCCCACCTTGGAGGAGGACCAGGAGCTCCATTACGCCTCCCTCACCTTCCACGAGCTGAGGCCCTGGAAGCCTCAGGACCCTGAGGGCCTCAGCACCACCAAGTATTCAGAGATCAAGATCTGCAAGTGATGACCCCAGACTCCAGCGAGCTCCCGCGACCTCTGGGTAGAGAGCCCAGGGCTTCTCAGGAAGGGAGACATCGGGGGACAATTCCTGAGAGAATAGTTTGCCATGGAAATGAGTTACCAACCAGTGAGTGGGCATTCCACTGGTGTGGTGATGGGCAGAACGGGGCTCAAATTTCAGCCCGGCACCAATTACAAGCCCGAGTCCCAGCAAGTCACTTGACTTCTCAGTCTCCCCCTCTGTGAAGTGGACGCAATAAACCTAACTCACTGGGCTGTTGTGGGGCGTCAAGATGGCAATGAACATGAAGGTCCAACAAGGGTGCAGGTGCAGAGAGCACCTTGCCCGAGCTCACGCCTCTTCCCAGGGCAGCCCACCTGGTGTCAGGGTCTGCTCTGGCCCCTGCCTCTGCAGGGATGGTCTAGCTCCAGAGGCCCCACCCCACCCCCACCCCCCAGGATCCCTGACCCCCGGGGTGCTTCCTCAGGAACACTCTGAGCCTGCTTCCTGGGAACCCAACTTGTGTATTTTCACCACACAGAAAATCATCCACGGCTTTTCTGAAAGAAACGACAGGTTATCTAAATTATATACCTCTTTCTTTATATGTCCCGGATGTTTTCGTTCTCCTCAACAGGGTCTTCTTTTTGTAGAATTGGCTTATAAAATTCCTTGCAGTTATGGTCTGCGTCCATTAACACTGCAATATCGTGTTAACCTTAAAATAAAAACCGCCAGCTCCTTTACCAGCGAAAATGGATCTATTGGGTGAATAAACGAGAGCTGTGCACCGCAAAGAGCGTTGACCTCCAAACCGTAGGCAAGTCTGAGGGACAAAGCAGAACCACGCATTTATGGAGAAAAGGGGCAAATGGGGAAGGCTGTTATAAACTAAAAGTCCATTGGAGTAAACTGGGAGTTGGAAGTATTCTGGCTTCTCATTGGTTGAGCTGTTGGGGGGGAGGGGTGGGACTAAGAAAAGCCAGTCTTCCTCCCCCTGATAGTAGAGTAGTAGCCTCGTGGTGCAAGGTCAAGCCCGTGCAAGGTCAAGTCTGTCTCTTCCGGTTGGGTCTGCAATTGGCTATGCGTGGTAGGGCATTAGAGCGCTCCCTGCCGAACCCACCCGCTTCATTTCAGCGCGGGTTTCTTTCTTTTTTTTTTAAATATATTTATTTGCGAGAGAGAATGAGAGACAGAGAGCACGAGAGGGAGGAGGGTCAGAGGGAGAAGCAGACCCCCCGCCGAGCAGGGAGCCCGATGCGGGACTGGATCCAGGGACTCCAGGATCATGACCTGAGCCGAAGGCAGTTGCTCAACCAACTGAGCCACCCAGGCGCCCAGCGCGGCTTTCCTGTTAATTAATTTTCACTGTAGTTTTTGCAGTGATCACATCCAATTTATTCCCTTTTTCCTTTGAATGTCCGTTTACTTTTTTTTTCTTAGCATCAGGACCCAATATAGTGTCAAGGGGCGCCTGGCTGGGTTAGTTGGTGGAGTGAGTGACTCTTGAACTCGGGTTTGTGGGTTCGAGCCCCACATTGGGTGTACAGATTACTTAAAAATAAAAATCTTTAAACAAAATTTCAGTGTGCCAAATTCCATCTTTTACGGCACGATTCGCTTTGCCCTTCTTCAGGGTTATGCTGCATCTCCTGATCAACATTACTTTTTAAAAGTGGTGTCTACTGACCAAATAGAAGCGTTGTTCTCACTTCTTATTCCCTTCTTCAACACTGTACAGGATCATTCCATTTGTTCCCATGCTGGTATTTAGTGACGTTCATGTAAAAGAATAAAATTCTTCAGGGATTAAAACCGTTTTGGAAAGGTCATCATGGAAAGGCTGCAGTAACTATCCACTTCAAATCAGAAATTCTCTTTCTGTTCTAAGTATAGCCTTGATAGGGGCGCCTTGGTGGCTCAGTCGGTTAAGCGTCTGCCTTCAGCTCAGGTCATGATCTCGGGGTCCTGGGTTGGAGCCCCTCATCGGGCTCTCTGCTGAGCAAGGAGTCTGCTTCTCCCTCTCCTTCTGTGCTCACTCGTGCTCTCTCTCTCAAATAAAAAAATAAAATCTTAAAAAAAAAAAAGAATAGCCTTGATCCATAGAGATAAAATTTTCATCAATTCTTTAACATATTCAAGAAGTTTTTGTTTTGTTTTGTTTTTTAAGATTGACTGACTTTGAGAGAGAGAATGAGCGGGAGGGGCAGAGGGAGAAGGAGAGAATCTTAAGCAGACTCCATACCGAGATCACAACTTGAGCCGAAACCAAGAGTGGGATGCTTAACACAGAGCACTTAACACTGTTTTCTGTTCTTTCAATTTGCAAAATTCTATTGCTAAACAGATACTGGAAATTAAAAGTAAAAAAAATAAAATAGGCTTCCCAACGTGGATTATTTTATTTCAGTTTTTAAAGATTTTATTTTTATTTTTAAAAAAGATTTTATTTTAAAATAATCTCTACATCCAGCAAGAGGCTTGAGCTCACAGCCCCGAGATCAAGAGTCACACGCTCCACCACCTGAGCCAGCCAGGCGTCCCCATGGCTTATTTTAAACGTCAAGAATTTGGGTGGCTTTTCTTCAGAATGAAAATATAATTTCAGCACTTCAAATAAACAAACGGAGGATTTTCTCAACTTTATTTTTTTTTAAGGTTTTTTTATTTTATTTATTTGAGAGAGAGAAAATGAGAGACAGAGAGCATGAGAGGGAGGAGGGTCAGAGGGAGAAGCAGGCTACTCGCTGAGCAGGGAGCCCGATGCGGGACTCGATCCCGGGACTCCAGGATCACGACCTGAGCAGAAGGCAGTCGCTTAACCGACTGAGCCACCCAGGCGCCTCAACTTTATTTGTTAAAGAGTGCCACTGGGGGGTTTTGAATGAGAGAGAATTGAAAAATTCTGCAAATACAAACAAATCGCCACAATCCTTTGATCCCTCAGTTGCAACAGCACAAGGGGTAAGAAAACAGTTGCCCGACACTTCAGTGTCAGTAGAAGAGCCCACGAGGCTGTTTGAGCAGCATTGTGTAGAAAGGCAGGGCAGCCAATGCCTCCCACAGAATCCTGCTTTGAATAAATATTGTCTACATCTCCCACAAACAGCCAGCAAAATTTATATTTGTAGTATCTCCCATCAAAAGCAGTAAAATTCTTCCTGTTTACTGCCAACTCATTGTGAAAAATAGGACAACAGGGCGCCTGGGTGGCTCAGTTGGTTAAGCGACTGCCTTCGGCTCAGGTCATGATCCTGGAGTCCCGGGATCGAGTCCCGCATCAGGCTCCCTGCTCGGCGGGGAGTCTGCTTCTCCCTCTGACCCTCCCCCTCTCATGTGCTCTCTCTCTCTCTCATTCTCTCTGTCTCAAATAAATAAATAAAATCTTAAAAAAATAAAAAATAAAAAAATAAAAAAAATAGGACAACAGTCCCAACATGGAGGTGCTTATGCTAAGCCCCATGTCCCCAAATCCGGGCATACAGTTTCGGCTCTCTCAGATGCGGAATCTGAGTCACTCAGGAATCGCCCTGATCGGCACCAGTCAGGTACTCTGCCTGACAGACCCCTGAAGGAAAGCAACCTTGCAACAAGCAACCTGTTTTTTGGCCTCCTACAACTTCCTTGCTCCCGCCCCCTTCGGCCCATAGAAGTCTTTCACTTCGTCCAGCTCCCTGGAACACCTATTTGCTCCATTGGATGCTGCCCAATTCATGAATCATGGACTAGAGCCAATAAGATCTTTAAATTTTGCTTGGTGGAGTTTTGTTTTTTTAACCTCAGTAAGGGAGTCTCCGTGAACATTTGCTATTGTTTCTGGGGTCTCATCTGGAAGGGATTCTACTTGTACAAGTCTTAGAAACAAGCTTTGATCACAAGAAAAGTATTTCAGAAGTCAGGGGAAATGATTTTGTCCTTCCCAGCTGCTTACTGGGGACCTCTCTTGGAGACACACCACATACCTGCATTTACTGAAGGCTCACAGGTGTCCTGTAGTAAAAATTATTTATTTTTTTAAGATTTTTTAAAAAAGATTTTATTTATTTATTTGAGAGAGAGAGAATGAGAGAGAGAGAGAGCACATGAGAGGGGGAGGGTCAGAGGGAGAAGCAGACTCCCTGCTGAGCAGGGAGCCCGATGCGGGACTCGATCCTGGGACTCCAGGATCATGACCTGAGCCGAAGGCAGTCGCTTAACCAACTGAGCCACCCAGGCGCCCTATTTTTTTTAAGATTTTATTCATTTATTTGAGAGAGTGAGAGAGAGAAGGAGCAGAGGGAGAGGGAGAATCAGTCTCTCCACTGAGCAGGGAGCCCGATGTGGGGCTTGATCCCAGGACCCCGGGATCATGACCTGAGCCGAAGGCAGATGCTTAACCGACTGAGACACCCAGGTGACCTGTAGTAAAAGTTATTAAAAAACAAACAAACAAAAATCCCCCTCCAAAAAACCCACCACCAGCCCCTGTACCATGAACATCTGATTAACTTTGGGCCAGAGTTTCACGTGGGGGCAGAGGCAAGGTGTAGAGGACAAATGGGGTCCAGCCACCATCCACCCCTGGGCCATGTGATTCTCCTCTAATGCAGATGACAACACCCTCCTCTTGCGGAGGTCGGGGGACAAGATGCCAAGACACGCAAGGTCCAGAACCTGGGCTCTATAGACAGACAAAAGCGGGTTTGGGGGCAGAGGGAAACTGTCTAAACTCTCCCTGCTCTGCCTAGTCGTGCGATTTTCCTGCTGCCTGAGCAACACTGGGTCCCAGCTGACTTTGCTCACTCAGAGACGAGGGCAGAGGGCAGAAGACAGAGGACAGAGGGGCTGTGGGCAAGTGCACCAAATGGCAGGGGGATGGAAGGGCCAGATGTCGATACTGTGACCATCCTGTGACCTGATATGGGGCCCTGAAGGGCAGCTGACGTCCCTATTCTTGTGGACTCGTGAACAGAGAGGCTCTTTAAGCAGGAGATTTTCAGGTGGGTTTTCTCTCTCACTGAGGAACATCCCCTTCTGGAAAGTGCTGTACACATCTGCTTTCAAGTAGGAAATGATCAGTCTGCTAATCTCCCCTGCGTCCCCTGAGCAGGCAAGAATCGGGGAGAATCAGAGCAGGTTCTTCCCCGACCCGGCCTCTGACCTCCCCCATGCCAAAGTAATGGTGGATGAGGGGCGCCTGGGTGGCTCAGATGGTTAAGTGTCTGCCTTTAGCTCAGGTCATGATCCCAGGGTGCTGGGATCGAGCCCCACATTGGGCTCCCTGCTTGGCGGGGAGCCTGCTTCTCCCTCTCCCTCTACTGTTCCCCCTGCTTGTGCTATCTCGCTCTCTCTTCAAATAAATAAATAAAATCTTTAAAAAAGAAAAAGTACTGGTGGATGATTCCAGATCCTCAAGACCAAATCTGGGAGGTGAGTGTATCCCTCTGTTCTGAATCCCTTCCAGTCTAGTCACTGACCACACGCTGCTGGTTGGGCTTCCTCCAAAATCTGTCCACAGGCCCTCCCTTCCTCTAGCCATGGCCACTGCCCAGGTCTCACACTCCCAGGGAGGGGGTCGGCTGTGCTTGCTTCCTCCACCACCTCTATCCAGGCTCTCTGCAAATGCGCCTCCCCTCCCTGGGACCCTTGGTCTCCATCACAGCACTGTGCCTTCTCTCCAGCGTGTGGAGCACAACCCAAAGTTGTCTCACTTAATGCCTTCTCCTTCCACTTGACTGGAGGCTCCATTAGCTCAAGGACCTCAGTGTATCTTGTTCATTGGGATCCTCCTTGAGCAGGGAGCCCGATGTGGGGCTTGATCCTTGAGTGTCAAGATATGCCTGCTGAATATTTGTTTCATACAAAGGAGGGTAAACGTATGGAAGAGGAAGGGTACATGGATGGGAGAATGAGCAGATGGATGAAAGGATGAAAGGTGGGTGGGAGGGTGGATGATGGAAAAGTATGTGGAAGGATGGATGGGTGGATAAATGGATGGATGGATTGATATACAGATGGCTGATGACTGGATAGATAAATGGATGGCTAAATAAATGGATGGGTGGATGGCTGGAAAAATGATGGGTGGATGAATGGAAGAATGGATGGATGGATAGAAGGATGGGTGGCAAGATGGATGGATGGATGGAAGGATGGATGATGGATGGAAAGATGGGTGGGTGGATGGATGGATGAATAAATGGATGGGTAGATGGCTGGATAAATGGATGGGTAGATGGGTGGTTTGTTGGATGAACGTAAGAATGGATGGGTGGATGGATGGAAGGAAGGAAGGAAGGAAGGAAGGAAGGAAGGAAGGAAGGATGGATATCTGCATGAAACTTTGGATAGGTGGAGGAAAGGTTGAAAGGATGGACAGATGGAGAAAAAAAGAAGGTAAACTTTTCCAAAAGGAACTCCTTTTGCAGACACTCAACTCTCCAACTGCAGTGAAACAATTTATTACCAAAGGTGCCAAGAGTAGCAGGACGGGTCCCCACTGAGGGGGGTGGCTCATCCCCCACCATGAGTTTCAGGGTCTTCTCTGTCTACAACCCCAGTGGCTGGCGGGAGATGATAGCTGAAAGGACGGGACAGTCGAACGGAGGAATTCACATTGTCTGGAGCTTAACTGTGGGTTCCCTGATGCTAAGCAAGACTGATTCAAAGTGTTGCTTAAAGCAGGCATGCACATTCAAGGGATCTTTCTAGAAGCATATCTGTGATACTACGGCAGCCCTTGAGTCACATTTCTTGTTTTGTTTTTTCCATTTCAAACCTCGAGTCAAAAGTTCTGGAAGACAATAAAAATGGCTGTTAGTGTCCTATTCATTCAAGGAGCACCCATGAAACCTCTACTGTGTGACAGGCACTCTCTAGAGACAGGCAATACCACCATAAACAAGAACCTTTGCTGGGCTTACGACTTAGAAGAGGGGGTAGAGACGCTACAAATTGAACACACGCTTCCCACCAGACGGGGATGGGGCTGTGTGGAAAACCAGTAATGTGATGAGAGGGGGTGGGGAGGTGCCTCCCTGGGGCAGTCAGGGAAGGCTCAGGTCTGAGAATCAATAATGAGGAGCCAGTCATTCTAAGATGAAGGGGAAAAAAGGGAAATGGCAAGTGCAAAGGTCCTGAGGTGGGATCAAGCTTGGCCTGGTTTAGAATCTGAGGGGAGGACAGTGTGGCTGGCACAGAGTGGACTGGGAGGTGAGGGGAGGTGGGTAGGTCAGCCTCGCAGGCCAAGGCAAGGAGCTGCCATAAAACTGAGGTGGGATGATCTTCCAGTTACTCCAAGGTCACCAGGCTCTTGGAATAGCACCTCCTCATTAAGTTCCTAACTATGGCACAAACCTGCTACTGAGGGGACTTACTCAGTTTTAGACCCAAAACCACCATGATCCTGGAAGGGGCTGTTAGGTTTTTTTAGTTAGTTTTTTTTTTTAAAGATTTTATTTATTTATTTGTTAGAGGGAGAGAGAGCACAAGCAGGGGGAGGGGCAGAAGGAGAGGGAGAAGCAGACTCCTCGCGGAGCAGGGAGCTCGACACAGGACTCCATCCCAGGACCCTGGGATCATTATCTGAGCCGAAGGCAGACGCTTAACTGACTAATTAGGCCGCCCAGGTGCCCCTAAATAAAATCTTTAAAAATAAAATAAAATTTCCATTGCACCGGGCGGACAGGAAGGTGCTGCAGGACCGGCCAGCACCGACATGAAGCCTGGAGTCTCGGTCGGTAAATATGGGTGGGGTCTCTGTGCGTGTGGCCATCGAGGGGCCGGCGGGATCGCAGACACAAGCCAGACAGAGGAGACCCGCCCTCATGGAGCTCACCACCAGTAGGCGACTATGCCAAGTGACTGTGCCGCGCTCTTGGCCACCCCCAGGGAGATCCTGGGAGAAGGGGGGAGCCAGAGACGTGGGGGAGATGGACCAGGGAGGCTGGCCACTGCCTGGAGGGACAGGATAAGTGGATGAGCGCCGTGGGACAGGGTGGGGGGCAGGTGGTCTCCTGGACAGCTGTCTGCTGAGCTGGAGAGAGGCAGGGGGCAAGCTGTGTGGGTGGAGAGGGCCACGCCTCCACTTTTGGAGAGTCTCTGTGGTGGTGGCCCGCTGTGCATTGTGGGGCACTGAGTGGTGTCCCCAGCCTCCACCCACTCCATGCCAATAGCACCCTTTTCCCAGCCGTGACAACCAAAAGTGTCTCCAGACACCCCCTGGGGGCAACATGGCCTCCCTCCGAGAACCCCTGGCTTAGACAAACACTGAGCTCTGATTCCAGCCAGCCATGAAGACACAAATCACAACTCTGTGGACAGAGGGGGGCCCCGGGGAAGCTTCGCTTCAGAGTCCACGCAGCCTTGCTGGAATTAACTGGCGAGTGAACTTAGTTTATGTAGTTTTGACCTCCCCCAAATTTCTGCACACCCTCCCAGGGGCTAACGGGAGTGCAGACAGGTACACGGCTCGGACAGAGGGGGATCCAGTTCTCTTTCAAAACAAGAACCCCCTCCGCAGACACACACGCACACCCGAGTGAGGCCCGTGCACACAGGTGTTCAAGGCAACGTTGCTTGTAGAACAAGCACCCGGGAAACCAAGCAAATGCCCAGCCGCTGGTTATGAAGAGTAGCCTTCCACCCACCAGGAAATATGGTGCCGCCATAAACAAGGTCGTGGACCTTCTGTGCTGACAGGGAAGAGCTGGGTGTGGCACCGGGCACGACAAGGGGGTGGGGAGTCAACCCAAAGGAAAGCAGAGGCTGCAGATGGACGGATGGATAGAGGGATACAGAAACAGAGGGATGAAGAAAGAGAGAAAGATGGAGAGAGCGATCGCATCTTGATTCTGTTTTCCTGGCCCCGAATCCAGTCATGCCTAAAGCTTTCCCCTTGGAAGTTTCTTGCTACAAGAGCCCATCAATCCCCCTTTTCCTTAAAGCCGATTTGAGTCAGCTTCGAGCTACTTGCCATTCCCGAGGGCTGGAAGGTTCAAGAACCCTGTGGAAAAGTCCAGCATCTAACTGGGAGTTTGGCCCTGGAGTAAATGGTGTCTGGGAAGTAGGGGTGGGGGTATGGGGGGGTGGGGCTCAGACTCACGAACTCCTCCTATCAGAACCCACCTATGGAACCATGTGGACGTCCACGGGGTCGTAGGCTGACACCCACAGATCCCGCAGCGGTGCTTCTAGATTGTTCCTCAGCATGGCGTAGGGCGGCTTCTCGTCATACCCGAGGCTCATCACCACCTTCATGTACTCCTGCAGGGTCTCTGTGGTCAAGACACCCCCCACCATGAGAGAGGCCTGAGAAGGGCCCCCAACCCAGAGCCTGGGGGGCTGTGCCCAGTCTCCACCATGGTGCCCATTTGCTCAGTGCTCCCTCTGTGCCTGGAACTGCCTCAGGCACTTTGATTAAATTTTTATTTTTATTTTTTTAAATTTTTATTATTATTATTTTTTAAGATTTTATTTATTTATTTGACAGAGAGAGACATAGCGAGAGAGGGAACACAAGCAGGGGGAGTGGGAGAGGGAGAAGCAGGCTTCTCGTCGAACAGGGAGCCCGATGTGGGACTCGATCCCGGGACTCCAGGATCATGACCTGAGCCGAAGGCAGACGCTTAACGACTGAGCCACCCAGGCGCCCCCAATTTTTTTTTTAAAACATCAAACATATGTAACAATAGAGTGGCATCACCAGCACCAGTATACCCATTACCCAGTTTCAACAACTACCATCTCACAGCCAATCTCGTTCATCAATACCCCTGTCACTTCCCCCTCTGGCATTGGGGTCAAGCAAATCCCAGCTAATGATATCAGTTTCCCTATAAACAGTTAGTGTGTATTCCTGAAACAGGGGTCAGCAAGCTTTCACTGTAAAGTGCCAGAGGGTGACAGTTTGGGCTTTGTGTGTGTGGGGGGGGGGGGCGGGGTCTGTGTGGCTAGAAGTAGCCACAGATGAACGTAAGCCGGTGGGCACAGCTGTGAGTGAGGCAAGACAGGTCTGTTTATGGACGCTGCAGGCTGATTTTAGACAAGTTTCACGTACCATGAAATGTTCTTTCGATTTTTTCCCTCGGCTACTTATTTTTTTTTTAAGATTTTATTTATTTATTTGAGAGAGCGAGAGTACACACAAGCAGAAGGAGGGGTGCTGGCGCGAGTGGGAGGAGGGGCCGATGGAGAGGGAGAAGCAGACTCCCTGCTGAGTGTGGAGTCCCCCCCAGGGCTGGATCCCAGGACCCCGGGATCATGACCTGAGCCGAAGTCAGATGCTTAACCTCAGCTATTTCAAAACGTAAAGCAAACTAACCAAACAACCCTCCCCCCATTACAAAACAGGCGGTGGCCCCAGAGATACAGTTTAAAAGGGCTACTTTAAAAGAGAGAAATAAAGGTCCTTTTGGGTTTTTTTCCCCTAAATAAATACAATACCATCATCACAGTTTAAAAAGTGCCAATTATGATACTAATAACAATAGTCAATAATAGCTTGCACTTGGGGACTGCCTATCGCAGGCTGGGCTCTCAGCTAGAAAGTACATTTCATTAGGGTTGCAGCAGAAGCCAAGGCAGCGCCCGAGTGCTCAGGGCAACTTGGGAGGTAGGGGCCATTATGGGCCCCATTTTACTCAGTGGGGAGGCTGAGGCTCAGAGGGGCATTTACCCAATGAAAGTCCCCTGGCCGGTAGCGCAGAGCGGGGTGGTGGTGGGGTGCAGAATGTTCTCCTCCCCGCACACCCAATGACCAGCTTGGCTTAGAATGGCTGAGCCTCAGGGAACTAACCCAGGGGCTCATTCCTCATGGCCCAAGAACCCAGGGCTGGAGGGGAAAGTGACTTGAGCAGAGTCATGATCTGAACCCAGGATTTCAGGTAACTAATGAGCCCTTACTGAGCTAGAAGGGACAAACTACCCATTTCTGTCTTTCCGCCTCGTGTTTAGAGAGCAATGTGGAAGTTCTACAAAAGGGACACTAGGGAAAAAAAAAAAACAACAGTCTAAATCTCCAGTCATGGGGATTGGCTTTAAGAATGATGGTTTTGGGGCGCCTGGGTGGCTCAGTTGGTTAGGTGTCTGCCTTCAGCTCAGGGCATGATCCCGGGGTCCTGGGATCGAGTCCCGCATGGGGCTCCCTGCTCGGCGGGGAGTCTGCTTGTCCTTCTCCCTCTGTCTGCCGCTCCCCCTGCCTATGCTCTCTCTCTCTCTGTGTCCAATAAATAAATAAAATCTTTAAAAAAAATGATGGTTTAGCCAAATCATGGATATTGTGTGGCTATTAAAAAAAAAAAAAAGGTTGCAGTGGATCTAGGAGTAAGAACGCAGAAAAGCCAGTGTCGATTAATGAAAACAAGATGTTGACCAAAATGTATGTAAGGCGAGCCTATTTTCATTTTTAAAAATAGTAGTTCTGCGGGGCGCTCCGTTGGTTAAGCGTCTGCCTTCGGCTCAGGTCATGATCCTGGGATCCTGGGATGGAGTCCCGCATCGGGCTCCCTGCTTGGCAGGGAGTCTGCTTCTCCCTCTCCCTCTGCTGCTCCCTCCTGCTCATGCCCCCCACCTTCTCTCAAATAAATAAATAAAATCTTAAAAAAAATAGTTTTGTAAAAACAACGGTTCTGTAAGACAAAGCCAGGTGTGCGCGTATTTATCTGTGTTTGCTTCATACATTAAGGAAGCCCCGGCAGGAGCTTGCAGAGGTGCAGCCCCTCCCATCTCTGCCCTGTGTCCCTTTGCAATGTCTGCTGCTTCTCCCATCACGGGGTGGAGCTACTTGGCCACCTCTGGAGTCTGGGATGGCCTTGTGACTTGTTTGAACGTGGCAGAGTGATGCTCTGGGCCTCTTCTGCTCTGCAGCGTCCCCTCACGTCCTCTTGGACAGCTGCCCTGACAGAGCTTTGAGGAGAAGCCCGGAGCTGAGGCCTCCCAGACCTGCCAGTGACAAGCTAGCTTCAATGGCCAGACAGGAGAGAGGAGCACTGAACAAGCCCGCCCTGGTCGAGCCGCCGAATGGTGGCATCAGTGTGCATTCCCCTGCCTTGTGGCACCAGGAGAAGAATCACCTGGCAGAACCTGGCCCGTATTGCCATCCCAAAGAAATTTTCGTAGAGAAATACAATATTGTGTGTGGCTGTGTGTGTGTGTGTGTTGTTCTTCAGAGACACTTCTGGATTTTGGGGGGAAGATTTTGGTTTTTCTAGAAGGGGCACAGATGCACATGCAATTTGGAGAGGCAACGCCAGGATGGACCCAAGCCACCCGTCCCCACCACAGCCCCCAACTGTTCTGTCCCCCTGCAGGACATACCTGAGGGACAGGTCCAACGACTGCACCGTCCCACGAGGGTCTCCGGGTTGTCAAGAAACCTGACAGGACAGAGGTGCATGCAAGAGGTCTTTTAGGGAAGGGAGAGAAAACTTTTAAAGCAGAATGTCTAGCAGATGTACCAGAGACTCCTGTTACTTGTGGTAGTTATGCCCTGTAGTGGGGCTGCCAACACCCAGTCAGTGAATGCTTTTAGGGGAAACATAGCATCAGGTTCCTGCGGGGTTATGGTTACAATGTTTTCCTTGTGACTTCAACTGATCCCGACTTAACTTTGTCTTATGTGTGTTTGTGTTTAAAGATACCTTGCTTGGGACGCCTGGGTGGCTCAGTTGGTTGGGCGACTGCCTTCGGCTCAGGTCATGATCCTGGAGTCCCGGGATCGAGTCCCGCATCGGGCTCCCTGCTAGGCGGGGAGTCTGCTTCTCCCTCTGACCCTCCCCCCTCTCATGTGCACGCTCTCTCTCTCATTCTCTCTCTCTCAAATAAATAAATAAAATCTTTAAAAAAAAATAAAGATACCTTGCTTAATATATTGTTGATTTATTCACATTGAACTCATAGCCAGCAGCACTATATCTCGTGCCTGAAGGATGCCCACCTAACACACCCATTTTCTCTGTAAGGCACATCCCAGCCTGCTTACACTTTAGGAACACTAGACAGCTCTTCAGCACCATGTGTGGGACCATTTTATTTTTTTTTAATTATTTTTTAAAAGATTTTTATTTATTTATTTAACAGAGATAGAGAGAGAGCACAAGTAGGCAGAGCGGCAGACAGAGGGAGAGGGAGAAGCAGGCTCTCCGCCGAGCAGGGAGCCCGATGTAGGGCTCGATCCCAGGACCCTGGGATCATCACCTGAGCCTAAGGCAGACGCTTAACCGACTGACCCACTCAGGCGCCCTGTGGGACCATTTTAAACAGCGAAATCGCCAACCACTAATGAAAAGCACAGAAATCTGGCATTAAACGGACCACATAAAGGACCCTTATTTATAGGGTGAGATTCAAAATGAGAAGGCAGAGCATCACCTTTTTTGACCTCGGCTGGGATTGCGTGCATCAGAGAACTCAAAATTTTCTCTACTCTGCGTGTGTCTGAGAATGATCTGGAAAGCACTGTGAGTACCGAATCTGCAGTTACAAATACCTTTCGGTGAACAGGCAAATTCACAAATACGGAACTTGTGAATCATGAGGATTGACTATCTTCCTCTTTATAAACGCACACATGTATTTGTACACACACACACACGCGTGCGCAAAACCTCTTGGACCACTCAAGAAAAAACAGAAATTCATCTACTTCCTTCGTTCCGTCCTCACAGTCCCAGCCCACTGTGTCTTCTCTGGCCTGGACCACCAGCTTGGCTCCCCACTATCCACACAGTGCTTGGGTGCTGTCCGTGTCTCCCCCAGCCACAGCCCAGAAGTCCCTAAGCTCCACCCTCCTGCTCCCTGATCCTCTCTGTCCCATCCCCTCTCTGTCCACTTCAGTCCTCATCCTCTCTCCCTAGACCTCAGCCTCCTCCCCAGCTTCCCGTGCATCCCCCACATGGCGCTAGAGTTTCTATGCCGAGAACTGACTCTGCCCCTTCCTGCTCACAGCCCTCAGGGGACTCCCCAGTGCCCTGGGGGAAAACCCCTAGCATGCAGTGCTGCCAGTTCCTCTGGCCTTGTCTCTCTGATATCCTCCTTTCATCTCATGCTCCGGTCACACCAAACCCTCTCAGGTCCCCTAACTAGGTCCAGCATCCACCCACGTCTCTTGGCCTTGGCACATCACATACTGTTCCCTCTGCCCTGGACAGTCTTCCCCCATCTTGGCCCCCAGCAGGTGGCTCCTCTCTCTTCTGGACACTGCTCAAGGGCTGGTCACCTAGAAGCCTCCCCATAACCCCTCCAGACAGAGAAAGAGATCCTTCCCGGGTGCCTGGGCACTGTGTGCATAGTCCCCGGATGCCCTAAGGCAATTGTCAAAGACACAGGAAGGGCCATGCAGGTCTGACCCTCATCTCTCCCGGCAGCCTCAGGATATGTGTGGCAAATGGCTGAGTGATGGCACCAAAGAGCTGTGCCTCTCGAATGCTTTAAATTGCACGAGTAACTCTACCACTGGCTGTTGGTGTCTGTGGAACCTCCCTGCCAAACCTGCAGCCTTAAGAGCGGGGACCAAATCCCACCAGCACCTGGGCTTTCGCAGAGGGGATTTGCACACCAGAAAGCCTCAGAGAACCAAAATGTCTCTCCTGTTTCTTTTATTCATTCATTCCATTGCAAACTAGAATGTACAAAAAATGAAAAAATGTTGAATGAATGGAAAAAGGCCATGCACACCAGGAGGAAGCCCTAGAGGACAAGTTAGGGTTCCAGAAAATGTGCATGTAGCAACATCGCCCCCTCCTAGTCTTTTGTGTTAGTGCACTCGAGGCTGGGTGCGGTGTCTATAAGGAGCTCATCACCACCATCCCCATCCCCCTGTGGAGCATCTTGATGTTTCTGACCTTCCCTCTGCGGTTGTGATTGGGATCTGGGGCTCAGGGAATGAACTGTTATCTTAAATCATCTATTTTAAAATTATTACTAGGACCTATCTTATTTACTCTGCACTAATTTGGTGAGCGCAGAGCCTCTTAGGAAAGCACATCCCACTCACTGATGATCTCTCTTGAAGTGGAAAGCGGCAAAGATGTGAAAAGGGGGATAGGGCTGTTCTTAGGAATCAGAGGAAGCAGTGGATGGAGGATTCAACCCAGTGAAGCCTCGATGGGTGATTTCACCGATGACAAGTGGTGCCCTCCGCTGATTCACATCTGGGTCTTCAGCATTTCCCAGCACAAGGACTGGCACATAAATGTCCTCGGGAAACAGGCTCTGGATGAATGAGTAGTTCATGTATGTGCTATCCTATCTGCGTAGACATCTTGCCTCCCTTGCCTGTCTGGGAAAGCCCTCTGCTCTGTACACACTGGGTCAGGCATCTCTTGGGTAAAGGCACCCAGTGGCCTGAGGCCAGGTGATCTGCCTCCACTCTGCTCCCACGATGCTCCTGGGGCTGCCTCCACCCTCACAGGCAGCACCTGCTTCCTGCCCAGGCGTGTCCTCCCAGCCTGGGAACTCCCCAAGGCCGGGGCTGCGTCTGCCTGACCCGTGGGTCCACATGGAAGCCTGGGCTGGTGAATGAAGGCTCACGCATGCTTTCCTTGTTCATTCATTCTGCAACTATTTCGTGAGCACCCACCATGTGCCAAGTGCTGTGCTGTGAGCACTACAGTGAGGGGGAGAGCTGATGCAGTCCCTGCCCGCACAGAAATTTGGCTGAAGGTGGCACTGTGGAGGGGTCTCTACCTGCTGTCCACTGTCACTTCTCCCCTTTAAGGGCACAATCCCAAGGGTCAGCAGCCCCAGGCCAGAGATGTTTCCTAGCTCCCACTGCAGCTTGGGGTGGCCATGTGACCAAGAGACGCATGTCATTCCCAGTCCTGCCCTTCCAAAGCAACAAGAGATGGGGGCGGCAAAGCTAGCCCCACAGGAGGATATACGCATGTTGAAGGGGCCAAGGCTCTGTTCCCGAGAGGGAAGTAAACATCTACCTCGTCTGAGCCACCGTGGTTTAGGATCTCCTTGTAAGAGCAGTTCAGCTTTGTCCTTAACACAACAGAAGTGCGGGAAGGAGCTGTTCACAGGCTTCCGGCACATTTAATGCTTTAGCAGTTGGGCCATACGCTCCTACTGCCACAGTTACCAATTCTCTGACTCCTTCTCACCTGGCCTCGTTTCAAAAATGGAGAGCTACTGGAAAACTAGAAAGGAAGTGCAAAAATAAATTCTGAGAAAATAGGGCAATGGGCTCATGTTGTGGTGGGTTCTGAGGCTGGCTTCTGAGGCAGAGGTTGCTTGTGGAAGCCTGGGAGCCCAGGGCCTCTCTCTGTGTGTCTCTTCCTCCTTCTGCAGGTCAAGGGCATATCAGCGCCAAAGTGAGACATCCTCCTTGCCTCACTGCCCTTCTGGAGGCGACTCACCTGTCACCATTGCCGTGAGACCTGCCCTGGCCATTAAATCTAAAGGAGTGGTGCGTGCCCACACCCTGACAGTCCCCCTGGTGGGTACCCAGGGCTCTGGCCCGACGGTCTCAACCAGTCTGGCCTGTGACATGCTCTGTGTTTCACTCGTTGTCTCTTTACTGTCTGTCACCTCCACTAGGATAGGAGTTCCCAGAGGGTATTTGTCTCAGTTATTCCCGTGACCACAGGGACTAGACCATGGTGTGGTGCATAATAAGTGCTCAATAAGTATCTGATGAGTGAAGGAAGGCTGCATCTGAGCGCCATCAATCCATCTGTGATAAGCCTCCCACACGGCTACGAGGTGAAAGAGGCTTCTCTGGAGTCGAATGGCCTGGCTGTGAGTCTAAGCACCTCTCCTTAGTGGTTGTGTGACCTGGGCTGATTCCCTGAGCTCTCTGTGCCTCAGTCATAAGAGCATTTACCTCAGAATTGTTCTGAGGATGACACAGGAAGCACTGGGCACAGTGCCTGGCACAGACAAGTGTATGATAAACGCTGGCCTCGAATAGGTCATTACGAGCAGGCCAGTGTGATGGGGGCAGATCCCTTCTTCTGAGCACCACAGGCAGGAAACCTGACGCCCTCCCTTGGGGAGTGATTGAGCAGAAATCTGAAGGAGGAGGAGATTCAGGGCATGGTACCATTTGTGCCAACCAAATACACACCCAACAGCAACATCACGGATTTTTCAAGATCCAGATACATCCAAACAAACAAATCCAGGAGCAGTATTTGGAGGCAGTGAACTAGCAACTTAGCTAAAATTAGAAAATACAGCACTAAGTGAAAGAAAGCGAGAAACAGAATGAAATTTAGAACTCAGTACTATTTATGCAAATTAAATACACTCATCATAGATTGTTGAAGGTCACAGACACGTCTATACAACTCATTGAAAAGCAGGAATCAGAAGCAGTAAACTCAATGCACGTGTAATGATGTGGCTAAAGTTGAAGAACATGGTGCTGAGTGAAAAATGCCAGAAACAAATGACATTTAGAGCAGAATAGTATTTATGCAGGTCAAACACACATAGTGCCACCACCACCACGCGAGTTAAGGATACAGATACACTTAAGCAAATGTATTAGTAGAACATATGTTAAGTATGTTTGAGTGGGTGTCCATGGTTGAGAGAAGATGGTGGGGGGTTATAAAAGGGAAAAATAGAACGAGAGAGAGGCTCAGCATGAACCAGCGGCACGGCACACAGAGAACTGAGAAGCACGAGGCATGAGGGACTCGATGCCATTCCCTGGAGTTTTCCCTCTTCCCACCAGGCACACTTTCCCTGGATAATCCCATTCTCTCCCAGGGCTTCTGCTGACAACTCCTGAGATAGCAATGAGGTCTGAGTCTCTGTTTAGACTTCATTCCTGCACTTCACACATGGATGGCCAACCATCTCCTAGATGGGCCCTCTGGATGACTCCTGGGCAACTCTCACCCCCGCCCCCGCAGCTGTACCAGATCTTGAGTCCCAACCTCCCGCAGGGCTTCCCTCGTCCCAGCTGTCCACGGTCGTTGGTGCTGAAGACCAAAGTGGCCGTGTGCACTTCCCTCCCAGCCCTGCTGCTTGCTGTCCGTGGTGCTGAATGTCTCTCGGGGACCAGCTACTGTTGCGCTGTCCCTGGTACTGAATGTCTAAACCAGAGCTAGCAGGATCCGGTGGTTTTACAAGCAGAGGGCAGGGACAGGAAGTGTGGACTCGGGTGGCCAGTGTTGCCACATGCTGAAGCAGGGCCCAGGCTTCACTGCTCAGGTTGCCCACTTGTCTGTGAAGGAGTGAATGAGTCATGGTGTCCTCTGCACCATGAGTATTTTCTACAGGTCAGGCTCTGTGCTGAGTGCTATGTACCTGACTCCCCTGAATCCTTCCACAGGCCCTGAGGTAGGTGCTAATAAGATCTCATCCCAGAGAGAACACCGAGGCTTGTGGAGGTTATTAGGCTGCCCACCCAACACACTGCAGTGGTGGGGTCAGAGTCTGACCCCAGGAGCGTGACTCCAGAGCCCACACTTGTCTGCTGGAATGGATGCTACAGGACACACCCAAGTACTGCAGAGGCCTTGGCTCTGCTGGACGCTGCCTCCCCCTCCTTTTTGTTCCCTGCTGGGTTCTGAGCTTCTGCCCCACCTTCGGGGATGCTGGGCCAGTGCTGGGTTCTGCTGACCCCCAGACTCACTTCTGTTTCAGCTTCATGATACCCTCGATGTTGGGAAGGCAGTTTGTCCACGGCAGGATCCCGTAGAGCCACTTCAGCAAACAGTAGCCCAGGGTCTGGAGGTCACTGCGGCGGGAAGGCCCTGGGGAGGGAGGGCAAGAGGTGGCAGCTCAGTCTGAATGCTCCATGCACTGACACCTCTGCTCCTTTTCTGACTCAATGCACTCAACCATCCACGCACACAGGCTCTTGTCTGTTCATTCACTTTTTATTCACCTGCTCTTGTGCTCTCATGAGTCTATCAATTACTTTCGTTCACTCTCTCAGCTGTCCCTACATCCCTGCTTTCACTAGCTTACTCCCTTGTCTACTTGTCTTTCATGCACTCATTGATTCAGTGGGTCCTCAGAGCTCTGTGCACCATGCCCCATTCCACATTCTTAAATCCCAGGCAAGAGTTTGGTTGGCTCCTAACCCTTGACAGTCTAATGGAGACAAAGTATGGTGTGGGATTACCTGAGCTACAGAAGAGGCATGAGGGAGCCCAGAAGGATGGACACTGAACGCAGCCTCAACAGAGGAGGATAACGGAGACTGTAGGATTTTTTTTATGCTTCCTAAACGGCATGATTTAGACAACCATTTGTGTAAGCATATAACAAGCACCAAGAGTTGACCGTGCCAGACCTTCTGCTCCTCGATGCTGGAGGGACAGGCACCACCCCTTTCCTGGGGGAGCTCAGTCTGGTGGGAGGACACGGGTAGACACGTGGATGGCCATGACATCAAGGGATTTGGGAAAGAGGCGCAGCCTCAAGGAATCTTCTCCTTAAGTACTCTCTTCATACCTACTCTGTACACTTTCCTTGGATAATCTCATTCCTCTCCCAGGGCTTCAGCTGACAACAACTGAGACACTGCTGATATGTGGGTCTCCATCCAGGCCTTCTCCTGTGCTCCAGGCATGGACAGCTAGATGCCTCCTTGACAGCCTCTCCTGAATGACTCTTGGGCAACTCTCATGGGTTCCAAGTCTAAACCAGATCTTGAATCTGACCCCGGGACCTGTGGAACCTCCTTGTGTCCAGCTGCTTGCTGTCCTTGGTGCTGAATGGCTGCCCTACAACTCCCTAATGCAGGCTGTCCATGGTTCTGAATCCCTATTCTACCTCGCTTAGCCTGATTCCTGTGTCTGGCTACCTGCTGTCTGTGGTTATGAAAACCTAGAGCTGCCCTTGTATGAGAAGCATGTCTCCATGGTCCTGAATCCCTTCTCTGGACTCTTACCACATCCCTTGTGCAGGTCAAGGCTAATGAACTCAAGATCCCCCTCATGTGGGCTCCTGCTGCCTTCCACATAGGCCACGTGTTTGCCGCCAGGGGCATAGCGGAAGGCGAAGCTGTAGCCTGCCAGCGTCACCTGTGTGGACATGGGGAGAAGCCATATAGTTTGGAGGTTAGGAGCTTGGACTCCAGAGTCAGAGAGTTCAATCATGGGTGCTATCTGAAACAACTGAATGCCAAACAGTACAAAAGGGTGTGAAGTGAAAAGAACCAAACCAACCACCTCCAGCCCCCAACCCACCACTCAGAAGTAACCACTAATAATCATTTCTTATGCCGTGTTTCAATTAACTTTCTTTGAATAACTGGTAAACACACATGGATGTAGAGTGGGCTCTAGTTTTCTTCATTAAAGATTTTTATTTATTTATTTGACAGACAGAGACACAGCGAGAGAGGGAACACAAGCAGGGGGAGTGAGAGAGAGAGAAGCAGGTCTCCCGCGGATGTGGGGCTCAATCCCAGGACCCTGGGATCATGACCTGAGCCAAAGGCAGACGCTTAATGACTGAGCCACCCAGGCGCCCCTCTAGTTTTCCACAAAGGGATGTGAGGCTCAAACTCAAAACCCCAAGATCAAGAGTTGCACACTCTTTTGACTGAGCCAGCCAGGGGCCCCTGAACTTTTTTTTTTTTTAAAGATTTTATTTATTTTGACAGAGAGAGACACAGCAAGAGAGGGAACACAAGCAGGGGGAGTGGGAGAGGGAGAAGCAGGCTTCCCCATGGTGCAGGGAGCCCGATGTGGGGCTCAATCCCAGGACCCTGGGATCATGACCTGAGCTGAAGGCAGACGCTTAAACGACTGAGCCACGCAGGCGCCCCAACCCCTGAACTTTAATAGTAGTTCCAGGCATTAACATTTGGAGCCAGACAGATCTGGTTCAGCCATGTCTGAAGCCAATGAGGTTCTGCATTTTCCCACTCAATGGGCCAATAATTTGCAATACCCCCTTAAACATTTTTTTTAAAGCCATGTTAAATTGGGCTTCTGTCATTTGCAACTAATAAAGTAATTAGAATTTACTTTAAAACATTATTTAAGGGGCACCTGGGTGGCTCAGTCAGTTAAGCGTCTGCCTTCGGCTCAGGTCATGATCCCAGGGTCCTGGGATCGAGCCCCACATCAGGCTCCCTGCTCAGTGGAGAGTCTGCTTCTCCTACTCCCTCTGCCCCTCACCTGGCTCGTGCTCTCTCTCTCAAATAAAATCTTTATGTATGTATGTATGTATTTATTTATTTATTTTATTATTTATTTATTTAAAGATTTTATTTATTTATTTGAGACAGAGAGAATGAGAGAGACAGAGAGCACATGAGAGGGGGGAGGGTCAGAGGGAGAAGCAGGCTCCCTGCCGAGCAGGGAGCCCGATGTGGGACTAGATCCCGAGACTCCAGGATCATGACCTGAGCCGAAGGCAGTTGCTTAACCAACTGAGCCACCCAGGCGCCCATTTTATTTATTTATTTTAAAAGATTTTATTTATTCATTTGAGACACAGAGATACAGACAGAGAGAGAGAGCATGAGCAGGAGGAGAGGCAGGGGGAGAGGGAGAAGCAGGCTCTCCACTGAGCCAGGAGCCCAATGTGGGGCTTGATCCCAGGACCCTGGGACCATGACCTGAGCCGAAGGCTGACGCTTAACCATCTGAGCCACCCAGGCGCCCTCAAATAAATAAAATCTTTAAAAAAAAAAAGTTATTTAATCAGTACTCTACCAGGAGTGTGTATACTTAAGGTTTTCCCACTTGACTAATAATCAATGCTGTCAGAAACATTTTGTACATGTATCTTTACACAGTCCTGTGAATATATGGATAGGACACATTCCTAAAAGAGGAACTGGTAGATGAAAAAAAATATGCACTTAAAATTTTGACTGCTATATCCAAATGACCTTCCAGAAAGGTTGGCCAGTTCACACTTCCAACAGCATATAAAAAATTTGTTTCCTTACATCCTTATCAGCAATAGATACCATTCTTTTTTGTCCACCCCTAAAATAGGAAGTTTTAATTTTTCGTTTCTATGATTACCGACATTATTCAGGGAGGCTGAGCATCTTTTCACATATTTAACCTGTGGATTTCTTTTTCTATGAACTGCTTTTCCTAACCTTTGTCCATTTTTCTACTAAGTTGTTTATCTCTTCTTATTTATTCCAAGGAGCCTTTTACATATGATGGATAGCAATCCTTTGTCTGCGGTAAGCATTGTGAGATACATGGATGTTTTGAGGCAGATGAGATCCTGGGCCCAGAGAGTCCCTAGGGTGGAGGGGACTTGGCTATTACCTGGCTCAGGTCCTTTGGATTCACAAAGATGTTCTCAGCTGTCACATTTCCATGGACGTACTCATTCTCATGGAGGAACTCCAGGGCATCCAGCTGGGGGAAGAAAGCAAGCATTTCCATGATGACAAACAGAAAGAGGCTCTGAGGCAAAGCCCAGTGAAGGAACCTCCAAGTTAGGCCTGGGGTCAGGAGGTACTACTTGTGATTGGAGGGGAGAAGGGTGTTTAAACCTTACTAATTCTGAGTGAAGCATTAGGAAGTCCACTCTTGATGACATAGCTAAGCATGTCTTCTAAATTAGACTTCTGAAAAATCAGCATTAAAGGTAATACTGGTTTTCCATCTATCTCTTTTACCTATTTCTCACTTGACTGCAAACTCAGGAGGGGAAGATGTCGGTTACTTATTGCCACACTGTACCCCCCAAACCCAAAAAGCAAAACCCAACACCCACATATACTAAAGACCTCATTTCTCCCAAAGAGCAGAAATAATGTTTAGTTAAGCAATTTGTATTTCTTAGCCCTAGCTCTGACTTCTCCACTGAGCTCCAGACTCATACACTGAACTGCCTGGGTTTAGTTATATCCTGAATATATCCCCAGGCCCACCTTGACCCCAAGGCTTACCTATCCACTAGGTTCTACTTGTTCTATAAACTCTCTGTCCGACAGCCCATCTCCTCAGGACCGTCCTCTTATGCCGACCTCACCTGGCCTCCTTATCACACCCTCCAGTCCATCTACATGTGCCCCTAGGGTCTTTCTGTACCCAGAGCTGACCCTGCCTTTCCTCTGCTCCCAATCCTCCCGTGGCTCCCCAGTGCCCTCAGGACAGAGTCCTTAGCTTGGTGTTCTGCGTGATTGGTCACTATTGACCGTTCCATGCCAACCCTACCTTACCCTTTCTCCCCACACATGTCAGCACAGAGACCTTCAGGACACACCTAACAGGTCACTTTCTGGCCACTCCCAGGTCTCCAGCTATTTAAATTGGGTTCTCATATGCTCCGTTATAGCAGAGTGATATTTCTATTCAGAGAACTTTCACAGCTTGTGAAATTGTTTAATATCATCCTCTCCCACTAGACATAAAAACCATTACTCCCGGCCCCTGGGACAGTGTCTGACACCCAGCAGCGACCTGATAAATATTTAATGAAAGGATGGATGGGGGCACCTGGGTGGCTCAGTCGTTAAGCGTCTGCCTTCGGCTCAGGTCATAATCCCAGGGTCCTGGGATCGAGCCCCACATTGAGCCCTGCATCAGGCTCCCCGCTCAGCGGGAGGCCTGCTTTTCTCTCTCCCACTCCCCCTGCTTGTGTTCCCTCTCTCGCTGTGTCTCTGTCAAATAAATAAATAAAAAATCTTAAAAAAAAAAAAGGATGGATGGACAAGAGAATAAATCAATGAACAAATGCCTTATGCTCCCCTCTCCTATACACACCTTTACCTAAGCTGTATCCTTGGCCTGGGATATTCTCCCCGTGTATCTCCACTCCCACTCCACCCAGCACCTTGCTATTTCCCACTCATCGCTTAGAAACAACCTCTACCAGGAAGCCCAATGGAGCCCCTCATTTTGAGGCAGAGGCCCCTTCCTCCAAGTCACACATGGGAATGTTTCTCTCTCAGGCTCTAATGGCCTACTGTGCACCTGTTCCAGTCAAGTGCTAGCCCCCAGTGTCCAGGAGAGGGAGGCATGGGCTGAATGTGTCAATGAACAAGCCGACTGATAATCTAGGACCCAGTGCACCATCCCCTGGACGGGAGCCGGCAGCTTCTAGGTACATACCAGCCGGCAGGCCATCTGGAACACAGACTTTACCGACATTACATGCTTTGGGTTGTCATCCAGGGCCGACTGAAGGCTCCTCCCCAGCATGGGAAACACCAAGAACCTGGAAGATAGGAGCATCCCAGGAGGTGGGAGAGATGACCACGGGAAGGGGCAGAATACAGGCCACCGAGGCTGGACTCTGGCTGGGTGGCTCTAAGGTCCCAGTCACGGGCAAGACCAAGGGTTCCTGATTGTGAGGGGATCAGCCTGGCTCAAAGCCGGGGAGAAGGAAGCCACAGCGTCCCCGGAACATGACACAGAGAGAAAAAATGGGACCAGCGAGGTGGCTGGCAAGTGAAGCGACTCACCTGTACTTGTCCTGGTGAATACCAAAACCGACACAGGTGGGGACGGCCAGTAGGGGGACTGTGTTCAGCTTCTTCCACTTGTTCACTGCGGGAGGCAGGGGAGCGAGAGATCAGAGCACCCTGGTCCCGGGGCCCACGGCCCGTTCTCAGGGCAGAATCAGAGAGTGCCTGAGCCCAGGCCAGACTGTCAGGCTCCTGGTCAGAGATGCCACCTCTGTGGGTGGGTGACAGCGGGGTGGTGACAGGGGGCGCATCACTGACCTCTGACTGTAACCTACATCTGCAAGGACAGGGGGTGAGCCCGGCCGAAGCATATACAAATCTGGCATGCAAGGGACAAGGACAACAGAGTGACCTCTGAATTCACATGTATCATTAGTAAGGTCAGGAAATGTCTCAACGGGTCATGGCATCAATCAGAGGTCTGCCCGTCTCCCAGGATCTCAGTTGGATGGTACAGAGCCAGTGGTGTGCTGATAAAAGTTTAATGACTGGCTGTCCAGGGAAAAACAGCGCTGACTGCTCGTGTTTGCCGATTTTTGTGGTGTGAACACTTCCCACCATGGCCCATTTCAGGCCATGGATCTGAGATCACAGATTGTGGAGCTGGGAGAGACACCAGCACGCCATCATATGGTATTTTCGCCAAGCAGATACAATGGATGTGAGCAATGGATGAGGTCTGTGTTCCAGATGGCCTGCTGGCTGCTACGTACCTGGACAAACAATTAGGAAGTGAAGAGTTTTGAGGATCTGAATATTTACTATTGATCTTAACATAATGTATTTGATTGTAAGTTGATGTAGTTAATTTTAAATAATGAGTCTGTTCAGCGACTGCCTTGTGGTCCTGAAAATCGAACGCTTGGCTCTCCAGAGCTGGTAGTCGGCCTCAGCCCGTGCTGTCTGTCTTCTGAGGCCTAAAGCCTGACGGACGACGGGGCACATCTAGGCCTGTAATGTCATCCCCACCTTTCCCACCCCTTCAGGGGGAAGCTAGCTGTTCTGACCAAGCTAGTAGCCCCAACTCTCTCCCCCTTTTCCCATTTCCCTGCAGAATACCTTGCAAAGGCTTGGCAGCCCGCTGGAAGAAGTTCTGCTCATTGAACAAGCGCCCATCCTTGGCATCCTAGTTGGGAATGGCAGGGGGAGAAGGCTGTCACAGCGGAAGTTCTTAGACAAGGTCGTCACTAGCCACGCATCATCCCAGGTTAATGCCAGCAACCGCCACCATGACCCCCACATCAGAACCAAATTCCCTAGGGTGCTGCATGTGAACACATGATCTCCCACTGCCCAGATTCCTCTTCTTTTATGCTAGGATCCGCAAGTTTTCCTAGGCATGTGGCCTTCAGCTAGAAACTACATTTCCCAGCCTCCCTTGCAGTGAAGAATGACCCTATGACCAACTTCTGCTCTATAGAGATGTAAGCAGATGAGATGTGGGCGGCTTTCGGATTATGCCCTCAAAGGGCTGGGCATGCTCTCCCTTTCCTCTTCTGTTCCAGTTGGCTGGAATGCAGAGGAGATGGCAGGAGCTGGGGCAGCCACCTCAGCCCATGAAATGGAGGTTATATACAAGTGGTACAGCTGGTTTCTTAAGAGGACAGGGTTAAAGAGAGCTAGGTTCAAATCTCAGCTTGCCATTCACTCCTTCTTTGTACAAAGCACCTATTATGTGCTGAGTATTCTACTGGCATTGGAGATACAGCAGTGAACAAAGCAACTTGCATGCTGCGTGTCCCTGGGCACGTGATCAAGTCCCCATTTCCTCATATGTTAAATGGGGGGAGTTAAAAGTAACTACCTCCCAGGCTTGCTTGTGAGACTCAGCCCAGGGCTGGGCACAGAACAGGCTCTCTCTCTTTTAATTTTTTAAAATTTTATTATTCTTATGATTATTTTTTCAGAACAGGCTCTCAATAAGCAGGTGCCATTACTCATCTGCAAGCCTGGCTCCAGAGCCCACTCACGCAGCCCCCCGTCTAGGGCCATGGTGGTGGGGCACCAGGACTGGCTGCCCCGGTGTTTTGGGGGGGAGGGGTGAGAAAATCTGAATAAATGAAGGGAAGAAAATAAGTCACCCGTAAGTCCAGCTCTTAGGGATAATGATAAGGCTACTAACCAGGACGATATACACTCTTATTAGACTCTTCCTCTATGATGAGGGATGCGACTCGCCCGCCTGGCTGCTCTCTTTCTTGGTTGGTTGATTTTCCCTTTGGGCCCCCCTCGAGTGCATGTTTCCTGTGTGCTAAGGTTGTGCATGATTTCACAGACTCCTCAAGTGCGGGGACCCCATCTGATTGCTTGTCTGATGGGCCCCATCACCCAGCACAGTGATATATAGTAGATGATCAAGAAATACACACTATGAGACAGATAGGCAAGTGGGGCACACAATGTGGATATTGGGGCTCCCTCGCCCAGATGAGGAAACTCGGCCCCAGGAGGGGAGAAGGCACTTGACCAGACTGCATAGGCAGACAGCACCAGAACCAGGGCGCGGGGTGGACCTCGTGGCAGCTTCCGAGGCCCTCAGTGATAAAGAACCTGAGGCTGGAGGGAGATGTGCCGGGCCCAAGATCCCACTGCCCCCCCGCAGGCCAAGGCAGGGCTCTGCAGCCTGTGCCAGCCCTCAGAGAGGCCCGGAGGTTGAAGGTGCCCAAGCCGCAGGCCCTCCCCCTTGGCACCGCCCCGGGGGATACTCACGAGTTTAAGCGAGAATGTCTGTTTCTGACTTGACTTGCAGGCGAAGGTGGAGATAGCCTCAGCTGTGGGTGGACAAAACGAGCCAAGTTATTATCTACAGGGAAGACAAGAGTCATGGTCCTCAAACTTCCGGGTAACGAGTGGCACTTCTGTTTCTCTGGTTCCCTCGGGGTCAAGTGTATTCTTGGCTTTCAAGACCCCTTCCTTCCTATTTTCTTTTTTCTTTTTTTTTAAAGATTTTATTTATTTATTTGACAGAGATAAAAGGAGAGCACAAGTAGGCAGAGCGGCAGGCAGAGGGAGAAGCAGGCTTCTCCCGGCTTGATCCCAGGACCCCAGGATCATGACCTGAGCTGAAGGCAGCCGCTTAACCGACTGAGCCACCCGGGCGCCCCCCTTCCTATTTTCAAACAGGTTCTTGTTTTTTTTCTTTGTTGATATTCAGCTACATAAAAAAGGTTATTGACAAGAAGGCCCGACTGCTCTCCTTGGAAAGACTTGCTTACAAGGGTGGCCCTTGGCTGGGTCTGAGGAGGGATCCAGCATTCTCTAACAATAAGAGGGGCCCCCTGTGCCCAAACTATCATGCTGAACAGCTGCTTTCCTTCTGGGAGTCTAGAATTTTGGTACGTTCTAGGCAGGGTGCGCCTATGTGACCAGCTCTCAGTAAAAACCCTGGGTGCTGAGTCTCTCAGGAGTATCTCTGGTAGACATACTACACGTGCTGTCACACCTTCTTGCGCAGCCTGTGTGACTCCACGGGGAGAGGACTCCTGGAAGCTGGTGCTGGTCTCCCCCAGACTTCATGTGTCCTTCCCCCCATTGCCTGTGCTGTGTCCTTTTGCTGCAATGAATCGTGGCATGAGAACAGCTACGTGCTGAGGCTTGTGGATGGGTCCTCTCTGTGAATAACTGAGCCTGGGGGGTGGTCCTGGGGGCCCCCAACACACCAGCTTTTTGCATTTGTCTACACATATGGGGAAGTACAGATGCAGATCCCGTGCGAGGAAGGGCTTGTTGCCCCAGCCCCGCCCACCCGGGGAGCGCCATCACAAGTAGCTTTCAGTCCCTCAGCGGTCCACTCAGCTGCAATCCCGGGGTGGCCCATATCCAACAGGTTTTCAAGGGGGATATAAAGGCCCAGCTGTGTTGGCCAGACACAGAACCATGCTGAAGGACCACTCCCGCTCCAGAGTCCCCGTGGGGCCGGCTGAGGCTATAGGGCTGGGCTGCACCCACCATCCACCTCCTTCTTCCCCTCTGCCTCATAAACACTCTGCACGTTCGTCCCATTCTGTTCAGTTACCAACCCCATGCTAAGTGTGGGCTTTACACAGATGGTTTCCCTTTAAGGTCTACTACGATGTTATTATTACTGCGCTCGCTGTCGTCAACGCCACCTGCTGGAGTAGATGAGAGAGGCGGGTCAGAGAAGCCAAGGGACACACTGGGCCACCAACTCTCTGTGTGACTTCGCACGAGGTGCTAGACCTCTCTGGGCCTCTACTGCCACGTCTGTGAAATAGGAGTGATGAAGCCTGCCCCCGGGGTTGGACGCAAGGGTGCAGACGGGCCAGCAGGAACGATCACGGTAGGGGCTGAGTGCGCATCATAGCTAGCTTCCTCCTTCAAACGCACCACTCGATGAACCCACCGGCCCCAGAGCCGAGCACAAGCCTGGCTCAATGTGTGGCAGCTCTCTAAATATCGTAAGTAGCACAAGGGCCCACCGCCACTGAGTGGCAGAGCCGGCTCCGCCTCGCTCATCCAGAGCCCATGAGCTGAAACACTATAGTCCATCCCCGCGGCTCTCTGAGTGCTCACTCCTTTCTCTCGTCTTTTCTACTCCTTAATCATCCAGGTTGGTGTGGTCTAGGATGCTGAGCTGACGGACAGGGAGGTGAGAGTTACCCATTGTTGCTCTCAAGAAGCACTGGTTGGAGCAGGGTCGGAGCCCAGGGTTTACAAATTCAGGGCCAAGGGTGACCTGAGTCCAGTCTATAAGAGGGAAATGTGTCAAGGGCTCAGATCTCAGGGTACCGAGGGGTGCTTTCCAGCTACAAGAAGTGGGCTTGGAGAGATCGTCAGCAGGTGTCTGGAGCTCACTGTGGCACCTCTCACGAATACTAACCCTGCTCAGAGTTCCCGCACGGGTGGGTGACAGGTACACGCCTGACGCTCAGAAGCAAGCAGGAAGAGCTGGTAACTTAAATACGATCCCCTGCACTACTCTGCAGATCATGAAGGGCTTTTCTCTTCTGCTCCTCTAACTGGCCCTCCTGCCAAGAGCCCGGGGTGCTAGCTGGGCCATTCCCATTATAGAGGGGAGCCAACAGAGGCCCAGGAGGGGCAGTGCGCTTGGCCAATGGCTCCTGTAGGGCCTGGCTTTCAACCCAGAGCTCCAGACTCTGTGACCTAGGGAGACCCCTGTCTCATGCACATCTGATACATGGAAAGTCCCTACGTGCTCCCAATGCTGACAAGGGCGTAACAGGCGAACAGGGGGACGCCCCCAACTGCCAGAAGATGAGCGATGTTGAACCTGGAGCGAGAAAGCTGCTCTGGGATCCATCATGACCAGAACAGCGACAGGAAGCACTTGTACCGTGCTTGCTGCTTTCCTGTGCATTGGTCCACCCATGTGGCTTTCCCAACAACGACCCTGCGAGGTCAGTACTATTTTTTTTTTTAAGATTTTATTTATTTATTCATGAGAGACAGAGAGAGAGAGAGAAGCAGAAGGAGAAGCAGGCTCCCAAGGAGCAGGGAGCCCGATGCGGGGCTCGATCCCAGGACCCTGGGATCATGACCTGAGCCGAAGGCAGACGCTTAACCGACTGAGCCACCCAGGCGCCCATGAGGTCAGTACTATTATCATCCTATTCTGCAGGTGAGGAAACTGAGGCATAAGGTCATGACATCACTTGAACCTGAACGAGGTCAGACAACTAGCTGCCAGCAGAGGCAGGGGACAGCTCACAAGGTCCGGCTACACTCTCCCACCTCCCTTCGAGGGGAGGGCTTGCTGGAGACTCTGGGCACCCCACACCCCCTCTCACTGCCAGCAACGCTAGGGTCTTGATGCTTCCTGTTCCTGTTCCTGGGTTTCTAGCCTCTGAGTTTTTGCCTATGCCCCACCTTAGTCTAGCATGCCCATCTCTGCCCTAACTTCTTTGTCCCAGTTTGGAAGGTGCTTAATAAAATTGTAGTGCTGGGGAGCCTGGACGGCTCAGTTGGTGGAGTGTCTGATTCTTGGTTTCGGCTCAGGTCGTGATCTCACGGTCGGGGAGTCAAGCCCTGCTCTGGGCTCCACGCTCAGTGGGGATCTGCTTGACATTCCCTCTCTCCCTCTCCCGCTGCTCCTCCCCCACTCGTGTGCACTCTCTCTCAAATAAATAAATCTTTAAAAAAATAAAATCAAATCACAGCGCTTCCACCTGACGGTTAGCAACTGATGGAGTCTCCCCATAGCTGGAGGCATGTTTGGGATGGCCTGACTCAGTGGGTCTCAGTCACTCTCAGTGGGCATCCGACAGTGCCTGGAGATAGTTTCGGTTGTCACAATAGGGGGAGGGGAGGGGTGTTACTGGTGTCTAGTGGTTTTTCTAGTGGTTTCTAGCGGTTCTCCCAAACTGTTCTGGGGAGATAGGGAGGATGACATCATAACTCAGGAGCTGACAAGGAAAAGAGTGCCAACTCACAGGGCTGCACGAGTAAGGGAGTAAGATGAGCTGATTGGTGGGATGAACTGAGGACGGGGCACAGAGTGGGTCAACAGTGTCAGCGGCTGTGAAAAAAAAAAAATCCCAATTCTGGCTGCTGTTGTTGTTTAACTGTTACTGTTTTTTGTGTTTTGTTTTTTTTTTTAAAGATTCTATTTATTTGACAGAGAGAGAGATAGCGAGAGCAGGAACACAAGCAGGGGGAGTGGGAGAGGGAGAAGCAGGCCTCCCGCAGAGCAGGGAGCCCGATGTGGGACTTGATCCCGGGACCCCAGGATCATGACCTGAGCCGAAGGCAGACGCCCAGCGACTGAGCCACCCAGGTGCCCTAACTGTTACTGGTTTTAACTACAGGACATAAAACTGCACCACTTCTTGACTGGTGCAAGCTGGCAGAGGAGAAAGGCGATGTGCCCGGGGGTGACTCGGCCCTGGGACACATGCAAACGCGCTCCACAGCCCTTACGAACCCTGCTCCCCACCCCGACAGTGGCCCATGCCCATCTGGCACTTCCAAATCAAAGATTTCTGAGCAAAATCCAGATTTCTGGCCTTTCCTGCAAACTCAGAAGATCTCGGAGCCAGATCTCCGGCTGCTTATTGACATCTCCGGGACTCGTGTACCTCCTCTAGGCCACGGGGACAGTGACAGTGCTGGTGTCCACCGTGAGTTAGGAAGTACGAAGACAACACTCACGGCAGCACTAGTCTTCACGGCCCAAAGCGGGAACAATCCACACGTCTGCCAACCAACCGGTAAATGGGGAAACCGAACACGATACACATACACCGAGTATTGTTCAGCCACAAGGCGGAATGAAGTTCCGACAGACGCTATGATGTGGATGGGCCTTGAAAACATCATGCTGGGGGAAAGAAGACAGATGCAAGATCTGAAACGTCCACAACAGAGAAACCCAGAGAGATAGAGAACAGTTAGCGGATGCCCGAGGCTGGGACGAGAGGGACGGGGAGCGAGTGCTTCAGTACAGGGCTTCCTTTCGGGGTGATGGGAATGTTCTGGAACGAGATTCGAGTGATGGCTGCACAGCACCATGAATGGACTATATCCCACTGAACTGCAGATTTTAAAATTGTCAATTTCATGTTATGTGGCTTTTATCTCAATTAAAAAAACGACAAAACCTCCCACAAAGCACTTAGAGCACAGTGTGGCCTTGAATAAGCACTTGATAAACATTGGGTTGGTTAATACTAATACTTCCAGCACAGCTCTTTTTTTCTTCATTGTAACAAGGTGTCTGACTCGTTTTTTAATGTTTGAGGACACCAGCCTCTAAACCAGGTCCTGCCTCTTCCTCTCCGGCCCCACATCTGGGCAGGCTGATAAGCAAGCCTGGGGGGGGGGGGGCTCCCTCCTTGGCTGCTGGTGGGAGATGCAAATCATGGGAGGCCCTGCCCCCAGAGCAGGAACCCTCACTCTGGCCCCACCCCTTAAACAAATAAAAACCCAAACCAGGCGCCTTTCCTTCCTCTCCTCAGGGGGGTGAAGAACTGCTTTCCCCCAGAAACCTCAATTATGCAAGCAATTAGTCACACGTATCTTCCATCACCACTCTCAACATTCAAACCAAATTTTAGGGGGAGGGGGTTCCATGCCGCCTCTGCAGGACAGACAGAACACTCATCATCATCCTTTTCATTCAGCCACCCTGGGCCTGCACTCCCCCACGACGAAGGTGGAGGTGGGGAGTGCCTCTTTACACAGGGCACAGGCTTTCCAGTTGGCCACAGTCCCCACCATTCCCAATTGTTCGTTCTCGGACTCCTGCACACATTTACCCTACCTGCCCAGCCCCTGTGGGTGGGTAGCTCTGCAGTCCCAAGTCTACAAGAAAGCTGTCCAGAGGCAGGTCTGCAGCTGGGAGATGGCTTCCATTTCCATTCTCAAAAAGGTGTTCCCCTCCCCTTGCCCTGGCTCAAAGACACCCCGGCCGAGCCCAGTGCCTGCCGGCCTGCGGACAGTGTACCTTTATAGAGAATGCCCTGGTCGTCCCTGGTCTGGAGGGGTCCCAGCTTCCAGTGCCGCCCATTCTTGTCTGTCACCACCGTCCCTGTGGGCAGAGCCTCAAGTGAGGTAGTCACCCGGCTCCGCTTCAGTGTCTGCGGGCTTTGCTTGGTCGCCTGTGGGCTTCGCTTGGTCGCCTGCGGGCTTCTCTTGGTCGCCTGTGGGCTTCGCTTGGTCGCCTGCGGGCTTCGCTTGGTCGCCTGCGGGCTTCGCTTGGTCGCCTGTGAGCTGCTTTTGGGGGTTGGGGGTCTGCTCCAGGACCCTGCAGGAGGATGGTCAGAATAAAGAAAAAGCAGCATCCAGGAGAGAAAAGTTGGATGGGTAATAGGACAACGCTTGTCATACAGTTCATTTATTCATTTGCTCATGCAACACATGCTTCCTGGGACCTTTCATGAGTCAGGTCCTTGTGTGATAAAGCTGGAGATCCAGACATGACTCAGACCTGGGCCCTTCCCTTGGGAGCCCCTAATTTGGTCGGGGAGTCTGACCTGGACACAGCTGGTCAGAACTGAGTCTGAAACAGGGCAGTAAAGAGGAATATGAGAGACTGATAATGCCTTGAGAAGTCAAGAGAGGCTTCTGGGAGGAGGGGACATTTGAGTTGGATCTTGTTGGATGAGCAGAAGTTTACCAAGGGGAAAAAAGACATTCCAGACACTCAACCAAAGACATCCTGAAACAGGACCTGGCCTTGTGCTGAGTATAAAGAAGGTTCGGAAATTTGTTAGACAGAGACCCTGCCCTTGAGGGGCTCCCAGGCTGGCAAGAGAATGGGATGGCATGGTGAGGAGAGAGGTGTGGACACAAGAAAGGATATTATCTACTCCATTCCTCCCCCCACCATCCACCCAAGGCACAGAACAGCAACAGGCAGAGGGGTCTGGAGCATAACAAGGGATGGAGGGGAGGCACCGAGGGCTGTGACTTTAGATCCAAGGGCCCCCTACAAAGGAGATGGGCACATGGTCCTCAAGACTCCCATGCTTGCTGGCTGGCACCAGGCCTATGCAGATGAGTCTACCTGGTCTCCGCCCATGCAGGACTTTCAGTCCATCAAGTGAGGCAGAAAGGATGAGGGTCCAGGCGGGGTAGGGGATCCCTGAGCAGGGGAACAAAGCCCCAAACTGTCCAACAACCCACCTTTTCCCCATTGAGTCAGGCCAGATTGACCCCAACTCTCACCTTTGGATCTCACAGTACCTTTAGACCCAGAACTGTCACCAACCAAGCAGCAGGATGATGAGGGGGAGGTGACAGAGCTGGACCATTTCACTCTCTTGGAAGGGATTTCAGGACTGGCACTGCTCTGTCTCCTTGAGCCTAGAGGAAGGGAGATCGGATGCAGACTGGGATTACAAAGGCCTTTTCCAGGAACCTCTAAACCAAGAACCCTGAGGGCACATTTGACCACTCTCTTCCCTCTGACCCTAGAGTCAAGCCTTGCTTCTCCTGTCACCTAAATATCTAAGCAAACTGTCCCTTCATTTTAGTTATGTTTTTTTCCTCCTTGGGTCTTGGTGTCTCTTGTGTGTCTTTTATCGCTTTGTCATTCTGCTCTCTACTAGGCAATTTCTTTGAACCTATCTTCCACTTCACTAATTCTCCCTTCAGCTGTGTCTGGTTGGCAGTTAAACCATCCAGTGAGTTTCTGGTTGCCACAATGATGTTTGTTTTTATCATTGGAGGTTTGATTTGGTTCTTTTTCAAATTGATTTGGTTCCTTTTCAATTCTAACTTCTGCTTCTTCACTGTATTTTGAATTTCTTCTTTTATTTCTTTAAACATGTTAAATGTGTTTTGGATGTATTCTCATCTGTTAATTCTGAGGTCTCTGGTCATTGTGGGTGTGATTCTATAGTTTGTTGTTTGTCCTGACACTGGCCTTTTCCTGGTGTCTTTTTTTTTTTTTTTAAGATTTTATTTATTCATTTGAGAGAGACAGTGAGCAAGCAAGAGAGCACAAGTGGCAGACGGAGAGGGAGGGGCAGACTCCCTGCTGAGCAGAGAGCCTGATGTGGGGCTCAATCGCAGGACCCTGGGATCATGACCTGAACTGAAGGCAGACGCCCAACTGACTAAGCCATCCAGGTGTCCTTCCTGGTGCCTTTTGATTGACTGGGAGCTCCTGGTCCTAAGAGAATTCTCTAAGGCAGAGGCAGAGGGAGAGAATCTCAAGCAGACTCTTTGCTGAGCATGGAGCCTGACTTGGGACTCCATCTCACGACCCTGAGATCATGACCTGAGCTGAAATCAAGAGTCGGGTGCTTAACTGACTGAGCCACCCAGGCACCCCCTAAGGCCTGTCTTTAAAGGGTATTCCCCAAGAGAAGGTTTGCCTCTGTTGGAGAGGGGCACCCATACCTCATTGCTTTTACACTAACTTTCCCGCTTGGGTTTTTCTGGGGGCTACACATATCAGTACAAATTCTGGCCCCAAACTGGTGAGGATGTGAGTTCTTGGTTAGGAATTCTCAGAAAGGACATTCTTTTTTTTTTTTTTTTTTTTTTAAAGATTTTATTTATTTATTTGAGAGAGAGAATGAGAGAGAGCACATGAGAGGGGGGAGGGTCAGAGGGAGAAGCAGACTCCCCGCTGAGCAGGGAGCCCGATGCGGGACTCGATCCAGGGACTCCGGATCATGACCTGAGCCGAAGGCAGTCGCTTAACCAACTGAGCCACCCAGGCGCCCCTCAGAAAGGACATTCTTCCATCTTTCACTCACAACCAAGGCTGAGACAGACAAATGTCTTCACCAACTTTCTCTGTGGAACTTTTGTGGTTGTTGTTGTTCCAGTTTACCCACTGAGGAGTCCCGGATTTTAAGTTTTCCAATCTCACCTCTTGCACTGTTCAGGCCATAAGTTTTGTCTCTTATACTCCATTAAAACCCAGGCTCGAAACCACCAGTGCCTGGCAAACAGTCCAGGACCACCACCATCCACAGCACGCACTCAGCCCCGTGGGTCTGTGTTTTCTTACTGTTTCTCGTTTCTGCGGAATTCACTCACTGAGTGATAGGACCCACTCAGCCCTGCTTTTCAAAACAGAGACTTTATATTTTCCAGCATTTTGTGGTGTGCTGAACCTTAAGGGGCTTTTGCCGATCATTTAGTCTGCCGTATTACTAAAAACAGAAGTCTTCTTTCAGTTGCTGCTAACTTAACTAGCATGGCTGGTTCCTGGACTGCTGGAATGAATGGCTTCCTTTTTTTTTTTTTTAGAGAGAGCGAGCATGCGAGTGCAAGTGGGGGGAAGGGCAGAGGGAGAGAGAGAATCTTAAGCAGGCTCTGCAACGAGTATGGAGCCCAACACGGGGCTCCATCTCACAACCCTGCCATCATGACCTGAGCCAAAATCAAGAGTGAGACACTTAACTGACTGAAGCACCCAGGCGCCCCCACTTCCCATGTTCCAGAGAGGTCTTTTCAAAATACAATCATATTGTATCTCTCACTTGGTAGAAACCCTCCACCGACTACATCAGTGATTATTAACCTTACCCATGGTCTACATAGCCCTGCCTGTCTACCCCCAGTCAAGATGTCTATCTGTATTTTTCCAACATGCATGACTCCTCCCACCACATGGCCTTTCCCTTTACCATGCCCCAATGCCTGGAACTCTTGTGACTCCTTCACCTCGACCCCATTCTTCACTTACCTAACTTTTATCATCCCTTGGTCTTGGCTTAAATGTTACCCACTGAGGGAGGCCTTCCTTGATCCCCCCAGAAACAAAGCTCCCTTATGTGGGTTCCATGGTCCATCCATTTCCCTTCTGTTATCATATGCTCTCCTGGTAGTTGCTTATTCAATGTCTGTTTGCCCTACTGGCTTCCAAAAGCTCTGAGAAACCAGACACTGGGCACGTGTCATGTGTGTTACTACCTTCCTGGGACAGACAGCACCTAAGTACACAGTAGGCGGTCCATGTATATTTGTTGCCTGATGACTGGGTGAATGAATAATGAACTGAGTCCTAGGTTAGCATTAAAGAAGGCTGTGGTTAAAACTCAGGCTCTGGGGGCACCACTGGTTAAGTGTCCGACTCTTGGCTTCGGGTCAGGTCATGATCTCAGGGTTGTGAAATCGAGTCCTGAGTCAGGCTTTGTGCTCAGCAGAGTCTGCTTGAGATTCTCTCCCCCTGCTCATGCTTGTGCGAGCTCTCTCTCTCCCTCTCTGAAATAAATAAATAAATCTTAAAAAAAAAACCCTCAGGCTCTGAACTCAGTGAAGGTAAATACTGTTTGCAGCTGTCTGGAATGCAGATAAAATATTGGAGATGAAAAGCTATCTTGAAAACTCAAGGCAATAAGCATGGGGGGGGGAACCCATCTCCTCAGGATGGCTGAGTAGAAAGACAGGAGGAACCTGGGTCCCTTGTGGCATCACAGGGACACCATTCCTCCACTGGACTGGTCCCTGCAGACTTTTTTAGTATGAAAAAAATAAACCCATTCTTTTTTTTTTAAACTCTTGAGGAAGCATTTTTCTGTTACTTGCAGCCAAATGCAATCTCAAATGATAAAATGTCATGTATGCCAACTTCCTTCTGTGGCCTTCAGACAAGTAAACTCACTTTGATTTTTCAATGCAGGACCTGTGGTTGGGCTTCCCATTGGCCAGGACCTACAGCTGATATTTCATTCATTCAGTCCATCAATCAGTGAGATTTCTCAGCACCCAACTCTGCCAGGTCTTGGATGCCAAGCAAGACAGCAGTGAGAGGTGAAGGAGGGACGAACCAGGAGGTGGCAGAAGTGGGCTGATTGGGCATCGATTTTGAAGGGAGAGTGGACAAGATTTGCCAGAGGGCTGAAGTTGTGGGGTGGAAGAGAAAGAGGACTGAAGGATAATGACTGCAGGGTCTGGTCTAAGAAACTGGATTACCACTCCACGACTCATAGTCTACAGAAGAGACAGATAGGCAGGCGGCACTCACATCAGGAGCTCAGCTCTGGGCATGTGTGGAGATGCGTATGGGACACACAACAGGTGTTGCAGGCAATCTGATATGCACATATGAACCTGGATTTCAGGGGAGGAGTCCAGGCTGGAGACAGAAACGTGTGAGTTGTCAACTTGAAAGCCACGAGGCCAATCAGATGCCAAGAAACTGAGTGTAGACAGAGCCTGAATCCTGGGCAGCTCCGGGATCAATGCAGGGTCAGACAGCCTGCAAAGGCGACTGTCCTCCCTCCCCAAATGCACGCGCGCACACACACGCACTCATCATCCCTCAGAGGCCTGGTTCTTACCTTGGCAGGATGACGTAATCGGTCTGACAAGGGTCTGGGGGCTTTCATGCTCAAAACATGGCTCAGACAAAGGTTTTCCGCAGTAGGGGCAGAATCTGAATGCTGCTTCCATACTTTTGCCACAGTCTGGACAGAAGGTGATCATGCTAGGAAACAATGGGTGGAGGGAGGGAACAGGAAGCTGAAAGCGAAACTGAATGCACCACCAGTGAGTCATCTGAGCTCCCCGAAGTGACGAGATTGCAAGAGGGAGGTAAGTTATCCCGTTGGAACAGACTCTCTTAGGAAGTGGCCACTTCGGAAATGAGTTCCTGCCCACCGCATCCGGCCTCTAGCCACGCATCTCTCCTTCGTGGCCCAGGGCGGGTAAAAAGCAGAAAAATGCAACGTGAAATTGCAGGTTTCACAGGAGACACGGGAATGCCTCGGAGTCCACGGAAGTCGTGCAGGAGATTTGCTCCAGTCACGGGAGCACGGAGGGTCTCCCGCCATTATCCGTGATGTTCATTTTTTGACACACACGATAGGGATCGGAGAGACAGCGAACGTTCGCCAATCAGCCACATGCTCCCCTACACTTCCCGGGCTCCCCCTGCCCCCACCCTGCAGTTAGATTGGGGCCACGTGACTAGTTCTGGCCAATGGCGTGTGAGTGGAAGTCACTTCCAGCTGAGGCAGTTAAGAGCTGGACGGCCTCCTCCGTCCGCCTGTCCACAGCATGGAGGCCTCTGGGAGCCACATGCTCCGGGTGGCATAGCTGCAAGATGGAAGAGGGTGGCCTGGTCCACACTGGAATCTCATGATCAGCAAATGGAACTTATGTTGCATGAAGCCACCAGGCCTTTACAGTCTGTTAAAGCTATACAGCCCGTCTTATCCTGACATACTTAGACACATTATCCTCTAGGCCTTGCGTGTCTCTGGAATATTTCCTAATACTTGTAAAAATCAAAACCAAAATCACACACAGAGCCCATTACAAATGAGGACAGGGCAGGAGTATTCATTTGCTTGGACTGCCGTCCCTAAACACCACCCACTGGATGGTTTCAATGACAGGAATTTATTTTCTCAGAGTTGTTTTTTCTTTTTTTTAAAAGATTTTATTTATTTGACAGAGAGAGACACAGCGAGAGAGGGAACACAAGCAGGGGGAGTGGGAGAGGGAGAAGCAGGCTTCCTGTGGAGCAGGGAGCCCGATGTGGGGCTCGATCCCAGGACCCTGGGATCATGACCTGAGCCGCAGGCAGACGCTTAACTGAATGAGCCACCCAGGCGCCCCTATTTTCTGAGTTTTGGAGGCTAGAAGTCTGAGATCAAGGTGTGAGAATGGGGCGTCTGGGGGCTCGGTTGGCTAAACGTCTGCCTTCAGCTCAGACATGATCCTGGGGTGCCGGGATTGAGCCCCGCATCCGGCTCCCTGCTCAGCGGGGAGTCTGCTTCGCCCTCTCCCTCTGCCCCTCACCCCTGCTCATGCTCTCTCTCTCAAATAAATAAATAAATAAATAAATAAATAAATAAAATCCATGGCAGTTTTAAGTGGCTTTGCTTTGTGTGGAATTTTCCCCAGTGCCAAGTGCCTTGGCTAAAGACGGCCTCTAGGATGGGGCAAGAGCCTAACTCAGTGACCCTGCCACGCCCATGATAACCTTCCTCCTGGGAGTGAAGTCTGAGAGCAGGAACATCGAGTAGATGAAACAGGAGCAAGCTGTGGATGGTGAAAAGGCCTTAAGGGGCATGTCCCTGAGGGGATGGTACCTTTTATGGGGTCACAGTCTGGCCCTCAGATTCACTGGGCTGGCAAGTCCATCTTAACAGTATCCTGTAAGTGAATAAAAGTGGAGAGGTTGACTCAGGCCCACTTCACATATGAGTGGAAGATAATGGTTACTGTTTATTGATCATTGGCGACATAGCCAGCATGTGCTAAGTTCATTCATTCATTCATTCATTCAGTAATCATTCACTGAACTCCTGATATGTGCTAACCACTGAGGATACAGCAGCGAAGGCAACAAACAGACTCTTGACCTGAGAAAGTTCACATTCTAGTGGCAGAAAAGGAAATTAATAAACAAATGAGCAACTGTTTAATAGGTCAGATGAAGGTAGTGCTAGTCAACACTCAAGAAATATGGATGCAAGAAGGGAGTCTCAAAGTGAAGTCACCTGTCCAAGGTCACATGGCTAGGACTTAAACCCAAGGCTCCAACACTCAGGGGTCTTTATCATCCATTCACCCATTTATTTTATTTATTCAACAAATATTTACTGAACATCTGCTATGTGTTAAGAATTGCGTCCCTCCGGGGCGCCTGGGTGGCTCAGTCGTTAAGCGTCTGCCTTCGGCTCAGGTCATGATCCCACGGTCCTGGGTTCGAGCCCCACATCGGGCTCCCTGCTCAGCGGGAAGCCTGCTTCTCCCTCTCCCACTCCCCCTGCTTGTGTTCCCTCTCTCGCTGTGCCTTTTTCTGTCAAATAAATAAATAAAAATCTTTAAAAAAAATAAAAAAAAACAACTTAAAAAAAAACTGCGTCCCTCCTAGAATATTCTCAGCCACAGCACAGCAAAAGAGCTAAGGGCTGGACTCCACCTCCCCGCAGGAGGGACAGGTGTCCAGATGACCAGGATTCGCCTAGGCCCCGCCCTCCAAAGCAACCAGGGATGACACAGTGCCAAGGAGGGGCATCTGTCAAGCTCCCCACTAGCTCCGCCCACCTCCGTCGTAGTCACGACTACCAAGAGCCCACAGTGGCTTGCAGGGGTCGCAAGGGTAGGTCGCTTATCCCGGCGACCAGAAGTTTCTTTCATCGAGACCCCAGCCCCCGGGGACTCTGTCTCCCAGAAAGGATCGTGCTGACGTCACAGGCACCGCCACTGGACTGTGGTTAGTGGATCGGGAGACCTCCTCCTGCTCCGCCTCACTTTCCCCTCACCTCTGAACTCTGTTAGCGGGATGGGGAGCCAGACGTCCGCGGCCAAATTCTCCGACCCTTCCCGGAGAGTAGGACTCACCTTCTTAGTTGTCCCGCGCAAACTTCCGGGTGGCGGAACGGGCTGCGCGCGCATCCTCCACCCGGAGGGAGGACAGCGCCCGCGCAGGCGCTGCTGACCGCCAGACCGCCCTCGGGTCGTGCCGGGGAGGGATTATTTCCTCATCGTCCATCCCAATTCCACCCTCTTTTGGAAGGCTCCTGGTTCTATTGCGCATGTGCCAATTTGGAGCCAATCGTAAGGAGGGATGAACTACGAGGCATCTCTCCGCCTATCAGAGAGAGGTCATATTATCATTTTTCCCCCCTCAACTCCGCCCCTTACTTCCAAGCGTCTTTTCAGGAAATGCCTTCTCAACGCGTTTCCATGGCAACCCTCTGTCGCCTTCAGGCCGGAGTGCGCTGATTAGATTGTCGTTCAACAGGGTAAAAACTGGACTACAATACCCACACGCCACCTGGTCCCGATTTTGTTTCTACTCTATTTCCCAGAGTGCTCAGCGGAACCTGTAAGGCCGAGGAAGCGGGTGGAGATAGGAAGACAAGGGGCGGAGCCCGCACAGTCTTCTGGGAAACGGAGTCCTCGAGCTGGCGCGGAGTCTCCTGGGTGGAGTAGTTTGAGGAAATTCACGCGACGCCGGAAGTGGTTACGAGGCGCGAGTGCGAGGAGTTGGGTCAGCGTCTCCTTCCCGGCGGGAGTTGCGTCTGTTAATCCGGCGGACTGCAGTCTTCAGGTGAGGAGACGCCGAGGCTGGCGTCGCTGAGTACTCCGGAGGCTTGGGGGCCTCGTCCTTCCTGAGGGGTGACGGAATGCTCACGGGGCGATTTCGGCAAAGGGCGCGCCGTCTTGGGCGGTAGGTGTCTAGGTGAGGTCTTGAAGGCTGTCTTGTTTAGAGCCTGTTCTGGGCCGGGCTTTCGCTGAAACGGTTTCCAGTCCTCACCGGAGCCCTTGAGAGGAGCGGTTAGATTTTATTTTGAGTGAGGAGTCTGAGGCCGAAGGAGGGGTTGAGTTGCTCGAAGTTGAAGCGAGGCAGATCTCGAGGGATGAATGAATGGGAGGACTTCTTCGGGAGGTCGAAGTATTTCACCTTCGAGCGCCTCCTGAGTGCCCGCCGCCGCGCTGTTCTCGGGTTTCCTTCTGTCATCTCCGCAGCAGCGCTAAGTGCAGCTCCTCGCTTTTATCGGCTCCCTTGGCAGCATCTCGGGAATCACATATTTTCAGAGTTTAGAAAGTTAAAAGGGTGCGTATTTCATAGTTAGTCAACACCCCAGAGGGACCTGGGGCAATTCTTGGAAATTGATGATTTCTGCCGGGAAAGGCGTGAATCTTCACACTATACGCATCCTGTGGCGATTCGGGTTCAGTTTTGCTGTCAGTTTATGAATAAAGTTCTGGTTTTCAGAGCTTTTTTGGTTTTTAGAATGAACAGGTGCGGGACTGTGGATCTGTTTCATTTGTCCCATTTTGTACACGGGGAAACCAGGCACAGAGAGCGTGAATGACCTAGATCTCGCCATGGCCCCACACTAAGAAGCAGCAAGACTTCCCAACTCCAGGGCCCACGATTTTTCAGTCCTGTAATTGTTTGGCTCAAGTTATTCTGACAGGCTGGGTGACCTTGAGCTTCACAGTCGGGCTCCAGTTTTTTCTGTCCCATGGCTCAGAGTGTGTGAGATATGGACAGAACGTGATGTGAAAACTGTAGACGGAGGTCTCAAGCTCAGATGTCTCTGAGAGTCAGGCAGATAAGTTAAAGGAGAGAACGTGTCTGGGGGAGGGCTGTGGGGCATCAGGGAGCACTTGCCCCATCTAAGGGGGGTCGCTTTAAGTAGGCACCAACTGACAGATCAGCGGGCCAAATCTAGGATTTTTTGGACACTGGAAATATAATTTCTTTTTTTTTTTTTTTTAAGATTTTATTTATTTATTTGACCGAGAGAGAGACATAGTGAGAGAGGGAACACAAGCAGGGGGAGTGGGAGAGGGAGAAGCAGGCTTCCCGCTGAGCAGGGAGCTCGATGCGGGGCTCGATCCCAGGACCCTGGGACCATGACCTGAGCCGAAGGCAGACGCTTAACGACTGAGCCACCCAGGCGCCCCTGGAAATATAATTTCTAAGCGAAATAAGTTTGAGGCTACTTAAAATAATTTTCTTTCAAAACCTCCCGTCTGCCAACACTGTGGGAAAAACAAAAACAAAAACAAGAAAACACCACATCTGTGGAACAAATTATACTCACAAGTTGAGGCTTAACCTCCGTCATGTGAGGAAAATCACTGATGAGTAAATGTTCGCACTTACAAGTCTGCCACATTGCCTAATCTGCCATCAAAATCTGGAAAGCCCCGAAGATCGTATCTTTCCATAAATTTGGTGTCCAGACCTAACTGGAACTGCTAAGAGTGATAACCTTTAATTATCCTACCTAGAGTGAATATTTATACCCGTCACTCTAGAAATAGCGACGTGTTCAATTACAAAATGCTGCTTGTCCCACCTACACTGTGATTTTATTTATTTTATTTTTATTTTTATCTTTTTTTTAGATTTTATTTATTTGACAGAGAGAGATAGCGAGAGAAGGAACACAAGCAGGGGGAGAGGGAGAGGGAGAAGCAGGCTTCCCGCTGAGCAGGGAGCCCGATGCGGGGCTCGATCCCAGGACCCTGGGATCATGACCTGAGCCGAAGGCAGATGCTTAACCGACTGAGCCACCCAGGTGCCCCTACACTGTGATTTTAAAGAAATATATTGTATATATGGTATATCACCTTCCAAAAAATCTGAAAATTTCTGACCTTCAAAGCACATCTGGCTCCAGAGGCTTAAGACTTGTGGACCCGTCATTATGACAATCCTGCTGCTTTGTGATAGGGGTATTTTCATCACTCCATAGATATGTGCCGATTAGGAAGTTCATAGGGCTACCGATGTGTAAATAGCCCTATGGTACAGTGTTTTGTATATTATGGGTCATGAAAATAGCTCAGTGGGCAGTGGCCATAATCTTTTTTTTTTTTTTTTTTTTTTTAATGAAGTAAAATAGAAGAGACCAGAATAGAAAAGATCCTGGTACATTCTATTTTTTAAGATTCAGTATTATTTCATGAAGCTTTTGTTTAGTTATGTGTGTGAACGAGTACTAACGGTATATATTGTCTTTGTTACTGTGGGTCATGGTTTAAAAAAAAAAATGTTGGAGAAATCTTGCTGTTGTAGAAATAGCAGGTTTTGGAGGCCAACTCACCTGGGTGAGATCCTAGAGATGACAGATCAGAAATCCCAGAAAGGTCATCCCAGGGTTTCAATTAGACATTGTGTTCTGCCAAAAAAAACGTGTAAAAGGTATCTCCTGTGCTGGGCCTGAGACACAGCAGTGAGCAAGAGGGAAGGTCCCACCACCTTAATGGGCACCTCTCCCAAACATGTTATCTACTGACTGTAACAAGTGCCAGGAACAGTTAGGAAGTTGCTTTGTAGGTTCTGATGCACAGTGGAAAGGAGGGGCTGGGGTAGTTTCAATAAATACAAAGTTGTTGTGATTCCTGCAGGGAGCCTCAGGTTCAGTCTGATCCTCCTTTTTTTCCCCCCCAAAGGCAGACGCCCAACTGACTGAGCCACCCAGGCGCCCCCAGCCTGATCCTCCTACTTCGGGACATTTTGGGGGTTCATCCAGCATGGCCAGGGAGTCAACCCTTGGAGGAAGGGAGACTTTGCCCCAGCTCCCTTGTCCCCCCTGCAGCCCTGCCAGTGGGGAACATGGAGGGGAAAGAGAGGGAGCTTAAACGAGACCTCCAGCTGCTGGGCCCTAGTTGGCTGTGACTGAGGTGAGTTGAGGGCCCCTCTGTCCTAATCAGTCATCCCCAAAGCCTGCACAGCTGGCCTGCCTTTATTCTGGGCTCATTGTCCTCTGGTGGCCCCCAAGTGATCCTCTCTTTATACTGTCGCTCCCCTGTGCAGTACCCTTCCAGGAATCCTTGCTGCTTGTAGGATAAAATCCACATTTCTCAGCACAATCCTGCATGATCTGAGTCCCACCACCTTCCACGGCATCTTCTCTGTCTCCCTAAGTAACCAAAACTCCTTTCTTGGCCTGGTGGTAAAATGTTACACTGTACTTTCCAGATTCCCAGCCTTTGCTCAGGCTCCATCCTCTGCCAGAATACCCTACCCGCCATCTCTGGCTGGTAAGTCTTACACAGCCTTCAAGACACAGCTCATTACCCCCCACATTCTCTGAGCAGTCAGCTCTTCCTGGCTCTGCTCTCCCATAGCGCCCCCTGCTGCCTCCACCATAGCACAGATCCACCTGGATGTGGTTGTTCCTGCCTCCGTCTGTCAGCCCCACCAGACAAGGTGCTCCTTGGGGATGGGTACTGATTGGGACTCACCTCTGGGCCCCCAGGGAACAGCACAGGCCTGGTACACAGGAGTTCTTGAGGTGTTGCTTGAATGATGAAAGAAAACCTTCCTCTACCTGGTAATACCTGCTTATCCTTAATGATCCAACTTGAATATCTCACCCGACCAGGCAGCTTTCCCTGACTCCAAGGCAATGTTTTCACGCCCTTTCCTGGCCACAGCCCTGGATACCGCCCTCTGTCACAGCCCTATCTCCTTATGCTATCAGCATCCCTGAATGTCCCCTCTAGGCCAAGGACAGGGTCTGACACCTCTGTGCCTCCAGCATCCTCAGAGGGGTCTGGCACACAGGAGAAATGACTGTTGAATGAATGAATGCATGCTCTGACCTTGTCACTGGCCAGTATAAAACTCTCTGTGGCTCCCCAGTGCCCCACGAATCAAGTCCAGGGTCTTCCCACACCCTCCACCACTATTTCCAGGGGTGCTGCTGTCCGGCAAAGTCGAGGAGTCCAGGAAAGGAAGCTTCTTGGGACTCTCTAATCTGGCTCCTGGTGAGAAAACCTCTTTGGCTAATCCCTTCCGACAGGGTATAGACAGCAACAGTTTCAACTACAAATAACAGAACACTCGACTCAACCCAGTTTAAACTGTCAGTAGGTTCTGTAGGGCACATAACCGAAAAGGCCAGCGGGGATGCTGGCTTGACCCGCCAGCTCACCCAGTGTGACCAAGACCCAGTTTATCGTCCCCATCTCTCAACCCCACTACCTCTTGGCTCCAGCCTTGTCCCGAAACAGCTGTCAGAACTGCACACCCCCACGTGCCTCCTACAGGTAGGCTTTGTTCTAGGCACTGTATCGACACACTAGGGAACCAGCTGATGTGGTCCCTGCCGTCATGTAGCTCCCATGTTACCGGGGGGGTAAGAGCGTGTCTGCTTGGGAGGGCTGCTGTAACAAAGTGCCTTGAATGACAGAAATGTATTGTCTTAGTTCTGGAGGCTAGAAATCTGAAGTCAGGGTGTCCGCAGGGCCCCTTCCTTTTGGAGGCTGTGGGGGAGAATCCCTTCCAGGCCTCTTGCAGCTTCTAGAGGGGCCTGTGTTCCTTGACTCATGGTCACATCCCTCTCACCTCTGCTTCCTTCATCACCTTGCCTTCTCCCTCCTTTGACTCCCTCTGCCTCTTATAAGGATATTGGTCATGACAGTTAGGGCTCACCTTGATCATCCGGGAGAACCTCCCCATCTCAGGATCCTTAACGTGTCACACCTGTGAAGTACAAGGTAACAGTTTTGTGGGTTCTGGGGATTAGAACATGGATGTCTCTGGGGGACCATTATGTCTAAGGTCTAAAAGGGTATCTCAAACTTACCTTGCACCAGACCAAACTCAGACTCTGCCCGGAAACCTGCTTCTCCCACGTCTCCGGAAGCTGCAGCTCTATCCTTTGGGTTGCTCAGGCTAAAATTTTAGAGACGTCTGGGCTCCTCTCTGTCTTTCACCACTACATTTGATCTCTTAGGAAATGTTGTCAGCACCATCATCAAAATGTCTACATCTCATCCTGTCACCCCACTCTCCATCCCTGTCTCATTTCTCGTCTGGATCATGGAATTCATCTTTTTGCTCGTCTCCCTGCCTCTGCCCTTCCACCTTTTATCTTTTTCCAGGAGGAGGATCCTGTTTAGAATATGCTTAATTGATACGCTTAATTTTTGAGAAATCTTTCTGTTGTATTTTTTTTTTTTAAGTAGGCTTCATGTCCAGTGCAGAGCCCAGCACGGGGCCTGAACTCATGACCCTGAAATCAAGATCTGAGTTGAGATCAGGAGTCGGACGCTCAACCAACTGAGCCACCGAGGTGCCCCGAAATCTTCGTTGTAAAATAAAGCACAAATGCAGAAACCCATGCACGTCAAATGAATGACTTAATGAAGGCAAACACCAACCAGGTCAAGAGTGAGACCTTGGCCATCCTGGAGGCCCTTTGTGGGCTGCATTCCAGCCCTCTCACGTACCCATAAATAACCTGATTTTTGTAGTCATCACTTCCTTTTTTAGAGAAGTGAGGGGGGAGAGGCAGAGGGAGAGACAGTCTCAAGCAGACTCCAGCATGAAGCCTGATGCTGGACTCCATGCCACAACCCTGAGATCATGACCTGAGCAGAAATCAAGAGCTGGACACCCAACCGACTGAGCCACCCAGGTGCCCCTTCCTTCTGGTTTTTTGAACAATAGTTTTATCACCCAAGTGCATGTCCCTGTTGCCCCTTCTCTTTTTTTAATGCTTTTTTTTAGGGGTTTCTTAACATATAGGTTCCTCCTCTATCCCACTCTGTCTTAATAGCTTGTCCATTGAAGAACCAGGGCTGTTTGACCTGTAGAATTTTTCCCAGTCTGTTTTTTTTTTTTTTTTTTGCTGGTTACTTACTTTTGGTGCTATTCAGCACGCTCCCAGTTGGTGGCTGGATTCAGAGGCTTGATCAGCCTCAGCCAGTCCTTTTGTCAGAACTTGGAGGGGTGCCTGAGTGGCTCAGTTGGTTAAGTGTCTGCCTTCGGCTTGGGTCATGATCCCGGGGTCCTGGGATTGGGCCCCACGTTGGGCTCCCTGCTCAGCGGGGAGACTGCTTCTCCCTCTCCCTCTGCTGCTCCCCCTGCTTGTGCTCTCCCTCTCTGTCAAAAAATAAATAAAATCTTTAAAAAAAATGATTGGATAACTTAAAAAAAAAAGAACTCGGGGAGGCCCAGAATGTCCGGTTCTCTCTTTTTGTGATCCTGGCAGGAATTGATACTTACTGCCTTCTCATCTCAGCATTCCTCAGGGCTTGCAAGATGGTGGTGCTCTAACTTGTTCCTTTTCATTAGTTGGAATACTCTTATAAAAAGATATCTCCTTGGGGTTCCTGGGTGGCTCAGTTGGTTAAGTGTCTGACTCTTGGTTTCGGCTCGGGTCATGATCTCAGGGTTTTGAGATTGAGCCCTGTGTTGGGCTCTGCACTGAGCGTGGAGCCTGTTGAGATTCTATCGCCCTCTCCCTCGGCCCCTCCCCTGCTGCATGCACTCTCTCACTCTCTAAAAAAAAAAAAGATACCTCCTTTCATCTTCTATTTGGTAACCCACTGGTACAGTTCATATAGCAGAGGTGGGATAAATGCTTGATTCTTTCCTCTTATTTACCAATTTTCAGTATAAGATCAGTTCCTTCCTATCATCCTTTGAAGATGAGCATTTTTTTTAACATACCCACGTGTGTGTGTTGACTGTTATTAAGAGTTTTACAAAGCATTTTCCACAAATAGCAATATGACACACCCAGACTAACTTCCATAAGAACTAGACTCTTCTCTTCTCTGCCATGTGCCTGGCACGAGGCAGGCTCAGAGCAGGTGCTCGGTGGTCCCTGGACGATGGGTTGTGCTGTGGAGACGGTCCTCGGCTCACTGAGTCCCCACAGCAGCAGTATTTTAGAGATGAGGAAACAGGGCCTTAGAGACAGGGAATAACAAGGTCCTGTGGTTAATAAATGGCAGAACCAGAATTTGACTTGGGGGTCTGACAGACTACAGAGTCATGCCTCTAACTAGTTGGCTTCCTAGGGTCACACAGACAGGGGGCTCTCGCTCCTTTGCCCCCACTTAGTGAGTGTGTGACTCGGGGCAGGTGAATTTGATTCTCTGGGCCTCAGTCTTACCTTCTGTAAATTGTGGACAATCCTGCTTTCAAGGAGTTGGTGAGTGAGGACTCCTGGCTGAGACTTGGGATGGGGATGGAGAGGCGTGGAACTGTCCTTTGGTCCCTTTGGTTGGGTCCTTTCTACGTGGTAGGAGGACTCAGTCGCTTCTCGGAGCAGTGACTCATGCCATGGGTTTCGTTAGTCCCATCTTACTAATGGGGTAGGAATCAGGGTTCAGAAGGGGCATGTGACTTACTTGCCAGGGGTCATCCACAGGGAAGGTAGCGGCGCCACGTGCCAAGCCCAACTAGAGACTCAGGTTCCGTTCTTAGGTAAAACATGCCTGTAGGGGCACCTGGGTGGTGCAGTCGGTTACGTGTCTGACTCTTGGTTTTGGCTCAGGTCATGATCTCACGGTCATGGGATCGAGCCCTGCATCGGGCTCTGCTCTCAGCATGGAGTTTGCTTGAGAGTCTTACCGCCTCTCCCTCTCTCTCTCTCAAATTAATGAATAAATCTTTAAAAGAAGCCCATGCCTGTGTGTGCATTGATAGCAGTCTGGAGAGAGCTCACCAGAGAGCCATGGGTCCTCCTGGAGACGGGGTGCTTGGGGTAAGGCTGGCACTTTTTTTTTTTTTTAAAGATTTTATTTATTTGAGAGAGTGAGAGAGGGGTGAGAGACAGAGGGAGAAGCAGACTCCCTGCTGAGCAGAGAGCCCGATGTGGGGCTCAATCCCAGGACCCCGGGATCATGACCTGAGCCAAAGGCAGATGCTTAACCAAATGAGCCGCCCAGGTGCCTCCCCAACCCTTTTTTAAGTAGGTTCCGCACCCAGCGTGGAGCCCAACACAGAGCTTGAAATCATGACCTTGAGATTAAGACCTGAGCTGAGATTAAGGGTAAGATGCTTAACCAGCTGAGCCACCCAGGCGCCCCAAGGCTGGCCCTTTATTATCAGTACTTTTCGAGTATTTGAGGGTTTATTCTAAGTACGTATTCACTAGGAAGTTTTCAAATTAAGAAAGATGATGTCACTTACAGTTGGACATTTGGGTGCCTCAGGCCGTCATGCAGCCCAAAATGGACCCAGCACCACCTATGAGGGCTCTTGCTTCCCCTCAGAAGTCGTACTGAATCTAATCAGGCCGCTTACCAAGCAGTTTCTGGGAGATGCGGTGAGCCGAGGAGCAGCCAGATGACAGCGAGAGGAATCGCCACGTCTACAATGTGGGACCTTCAGTCGGGATGGTGGAGAATGAAGAGGGCAGAGGGTACAGCTGTAGATTAAAAACCTTCAGAGCCATGTCAGCCCAGTGCAGGGCATGGGCCACTTTGGCTTCTGATTCAAACAAGCCAGCCAGGGCGCCTGGGTGGCTCAGTCGGTTAAGCGACTGCCTTCGGCTCAGGTCATGATCCTGGAGTCCCGGGATCGAGTCCCGCATCGGGCTCCCTGCTCGGCAGGGAGTCTGCTTCTCCCTCTGACCCTCCCCCGTCTCATGCTCTCTCTATCTCATTCTCTCTCTCAAATAAATAAATAAATAAAATCTTTAAAAAAAAAAAAAAACAAGCCAGCCAGAAAAACATACCATTGAACCTGAGCCAAAACCACAGTGAAATCATAGAAAGCAGATTGGTGATGCCAGGGGCTGGGCTGGGGCTGGGGCTGGGGGTGGGGAGATGGTGGTTAAAGGGGACAGAGTTTCAGTTCTGCAAGGTGAAGAGAGTTCTGGTGATGGCTGCATAATGTGAATGCTTTTAATGCCACTGGATGAAGTGGCATTTTTTTTTTTTTTTTTTACAATTAAAAAGGAAAAAACCACCATTGAGATGTCAGACAAATCTGCATTCAGACTTTGAATATGGTCTAGGTATTCAGTGATTAAGGAGTTCTGTTGTAAATATTGAAGTATTCACAGCGGAAATCAGATGCTGCCTGGGATTCATTTTGAAATAATTTGTCCCCCCTGCAAAAACACTAATGAACAAAATAGACCAATGTTAACGGGTTGAGGTCAGGCGATGGGTACATGGCGGTCTGTTACATGCAAATCTCTACTTCTGTATATGTCTGAAAATGTCCATAATAACTTAAAATCTTGAATGAACACTCAAAAGCAAGAGCCACAGTAAATAGATTTTAGCAACAGGCAGACATGGATTTAAGTCCTGCCTGTGTGACCTTTAGGGGACCTCACGTCCACTCTCCAAGATTCCATATCTCGCCTATAAAATATGGGGATGCCCAGTCTCTTATGTCTCAGGGCCCCCAGGAGATGATTTTTGTCAAAGGCCTGGTATGTTGAGAGCACAGAGGTGCTCAGAGTGAGCCATTGGGTCCTTCCCTGACCCCAGTCCCGGTGTCACTGACAGCATGTCACATTTCAGGAATTTGTGCCCCTCGGGGATGCAGCCATGGACTTCACATTGGAGGACTGGGAGCACCTGGGGCTGGACCAGGGGGACCTGTTCTGGGACACAGCGCTGGACAACTACCAGAACCTATTCCTGCTGAGTGAGTGTCCACTCTAGCCCTGGGGTCCTGGTCACTGCCCTGCTCAGTGGCTCCTGTCCCCCAGGATAAACTCGGCTCCTGAGCTCCAGAGAACCAGCATGACGTGGCCCAAGAGTGCTCAGCTGGCCAGTTCTGGCCACAAACCCCCCTCCAGGGACATTGGCAATGCCCTAGCTGATTATCAGCACTTGGGAGTGGGGGGTATGCGCCTGGCATCTCGTGGGTAGAGCCCAGGCTTGCTGCCACATGTCCTGGAATGCAAGGTCAGCCCCTACAGCCGAGGATTATCCGACCCCAAATGTCAGAAGTGCCAAGGTTGAGAAACCCTGATCACCCCCACCTGCTGCTCTGGCCTCGTCAGCACTTTCCTCTTTGTCGTTGTAGAGCTGACAGGCAGAGTCCTTGCATCTGCCTTCCCCTCTGCTAGAAGACTCGTCCCCTCCCTGCCCCCAGGACAGCCTGTGAGCAAGTCCTCCTCTGTCTCCTGCTTTGCTCACCCACCACCCCCGCACTTGCTAACTGCTCATTTGATGCTCTGTCTCCTGCAGCTGGGACGGGTGCCCCCTGAGGGCGGGGACTGTCCACCCATGCTGCTCACGGGTATATCCCCAGTGTCTGGAACAGTCTGTACCTGCCGTGGGGACTCACTGAGCGGCGGCTCAGTAAATGCAGGAGCAGTTGAGTCAGGAGCCGGGTCTCATGCTGGGTCAGTGCTGAGAACTGCCCTTTAATCCTACCGTCCCCCCACGAGGAAGTCTGACTCCCTGTTTTGTGGGCCCTTCTGAAATCGAGGTCCACAGAAGGGCAGTCACCATCTCAGCTATGCTGAGGTCCCCACAAGCACCCTGTGTTTGGTGGTGCACGAGGAGGACTCGCAGGACTCAGCATGTAGTACTCCCGGCCACGACATATTACAGAGAAAAGACCCAGCATGGGCAGCAAAGGGGAAACCAGAGCCAGCTTCCAGAGCCCTCTGCCTGTGGAGTCCCACAGGATGCGTACCGAGGTGACAACACATGTGAAATGTCTACCAGGGATGCTCGTTAAAGAGACTCAGTGCCCATAATTTTTATTGGGGGCTGGTCACAGAGGCGCGCTCTGCCTGGAATGTACCAGAATTCTAGACTCCCAGCAGGAAAGCAGGTGTTGAGCATGACCCTTGGGGCACAGCTCCTCTTGGTTCGGGAAGTCTGCCACCCTCCTCAAATCCAGGTGCCCAGACACCAGCCAAGGGCCAGCCTTGCAGATTTTCTCTCAGCTCCGCCCGGTGTGCTACAGAAGCAGCTTGGCTCAGACCTCCGTGTCTTTTTTATTTGTAAACTATGGCCCACGATAAATGCATGTTTCCCTTGACTCCCCTGCACACGTGTGTGTACACCCGAGCAGAGTATTAGCTTCCTATGGCTGCTCCTACTCATGCCACGAACACAGCAGCTTAAAACAATTCTTCTAGTTCTGGAGGTCGGAAGCATGAAACGAGTCTGACAGGGCTAAAATCGTGTGTTGGCAGGGTTCGATCCTTTTGGAGGCTCCAGGGAAGAGTGTTTCTTTGCCCCTTTTCAGCTTCTAGAGGCACCTGCTTTGCTTGGCTTACGGCCCTTTCATTTTCAAGCCAGAAGGGGCTTTTCCTCCACTGTAGCTCGGACCCCCGGTATTATGACTCTGCTCCCTTCCTCGAGCAGTTAGTTTGCAGAGGGCAGAGCGCGGGGCCGACTGGGCTGTGGGAACCCGGCATGCTCCATCCCAGGCCCGGCCTGTGGAGGCCTCAGGTGATGCGCGCTCCCTGGGTGAATGCGTGAGCCGTGGATGGCTGAGTAAGTACGAGCCTCTCCACCTGGCAAACCGCTCATTCCTCAAGAGCTGCTGCAAGTCCTTTGTATCCCCAGCCCCGGATGTCACAGCTCTGATCACCCTAGATTGTGACTGTCTGGGTCCCTCTCCTCCACTGGACTGGGAACCCAGCAGGGCAGGTGTCCCTGGAGTCGCCCAGTGCAGCGTCTGGCCCTGAGAAGCAGTATGCTGGATAAAGCATTGGCTAGGCAGGAGAGCCAGGAGGTTCCCGCTACGCAGCTGGCTGGTCCTCCATGTCCTAGTTGATGACAGTGCTCTTCTCTGCCTGCAGACCCCTCCAAACCCAAACTGACCTCCCATCCAGATGGCACCGAGGAGCTGAAGGTCCTGGTGAGAGAAAGCCCAGAATCAACGGGCCCTGGTGAGTGGGCAGGGAGGGGAGGGCGGTGGGCCTGTGCCACGTGGCCCCTTGTGTGCCGTCCAGATCCAGAATGTCTATCCAGACATCTTGACCCCAGGCTGATGAGTGTCACTCTGCCATGTGCTGGCTTCTGTCCGCTCATCCTGGCAGGTTGGGACCCTCCCTCTGCCGGCCTGTCTCATCTCCATCTACATCAGTGTTCAGCATGCGGCTGTTCTGGTGCCTTTCCTCTGTCCCCTCTTCCATCTTTTCAGGCTGAGCAGGAGGTGGCCTTCCAGGCCCTGATTCAGTCTGTCCACCTTCCTGCCTTGTGCCTGTTGAGCCCTGCGAACCCCCGGTCTGTTTCACCCCTCTTTGCATAGGTCCGTCCCACAGGGCATAGCGGGGGGCTGCATCTGTGAATAACGCAAGCCCAGGCCTTAATGCAGCCAAGAGCATTTGTTCGGGTCTCTCCTAGGCCATGGTTCCTCTGGGTGGAGCAGGTTAGGCAGTGAGGGTATTAACCTGGTTGAGATGTCCCCAGTGGGAAAAGGCAGAGACAGGGGCCTTGCCTGGGGCACAGGAGGCTGTTCTCATGGTCAGATCATTAACACGAGAAGGGCCCCCAAATCAGAGATCACGGGGGGGTGGCCGCATGGCTCGGTCTCAGCCTCCACCACCCAGTCAGGGTGCAGCTCTGTTCTTGGCTCACTGCTTGTGAGCTCATGTATGTGGACCCTCTGTAGCCTCCTGTCGAGCACACCAGTGTTTGTGCATAGGTGACCAGCCCAGCACAGAATCCGGCCACCTCAACAACGTATGCTGTTTCCACGCACATGTAGCCGCGCCTTTACCAACCCAGTCTGTCCTCCGCTGGTAATAACGGTAGTGCGTTACTGTCATTTATCTCTCTTTCCCCGTTGAACAGTGCCCTTCTCCCGGAAGCAGGCCATAGCTGATGGGGGTAATGGCAGAGAGCATCTGCTGAGAGGCTCCCCTTCCCAGTGGAGCCCCTGTGGCTGCCCAGTTCCCCGCTTAACTGTCCTGGAAACGGGCTCTCTGTTTCCTGTGATGCTAGTTCCAGCCAGGTCACGACTTCGGCCCCTGCTCCTTCATCACCTTGAGGACAGGCTGACTGAGGAGCCATCACCCGTTCTCCCTCTTGTCTGTGTTCTCACCCTGCAGCTCCAGACTTTTTTACCCTTGGGAACAGGAGACATCTGCACTTTCTCTCTCTTTCAGACACAGCTGAGGTCAAGAACTGTCTTCTGGCCCACGACTTCTTGGAAGAAGGACTCTCCCAGGAGATCGTGGAGACATTTTCCAAGGATGGCCTCTGGAACTCCAGTTGGGGGAAAGCCTGTGTAGGTGAGAGTTGGTTAGATAGTATCCTAGGGGATCCAGAAAGTTTTCAGAGGTCTGACTTTGTTACCAACAAGGAAAGTCCCATAGAATGCAGGAGTCACGAACTCAAGAGAGACCTTGGTCCTGAGTCTCTCCTTTCCACAGGAGAGGATTCTGTGATTCACAGTCTTCCTGAAAAGAGCCTGGCACCAGCTACATCTCCAGAGCATGGGAGTGACTTTGGCTGTGACTTAGACCAGAGCCGGCAGGAGACTCTCCAGGAAGGGGAGAAACTGTATAAATGTAGTGAATGTGGGAAGAGCTTCAGCCAGAGTTACCACCTTATCCAGCACTGGATTATTCATACTAGAGAGAAACCCACTGTACATCAAGAGTATGAGGAATGTTTCAGCCAGAGTTCTTGCCTCTTTGTGCCTCCAATGACTCACACAGGCTACAAATCCTGTGTGTGTACCAAGTACGGGAAAACTTCCAGTCAGAATACACACCTTCTGTGGCATCAGAAAATTCACACTGGAGAAAACCCATCTAAGAATCAAGATGGTGACCAGCCATCAGGTCTTGGCTTACAGCCTGCTGAGCATCAGAAAACCCACACGGGGGGTCAGTCCTACAGATGTAGCGAGTGCGGCAAGAGTTTCAGCCTAACCTTTCATCTTACTCAGCATCAGAAGACCCATACCCAGAAACACTATGAATGTTCCAAATGCAAGGCGACCTTCAACTTCCATAAATACCTCCTCCAACACCAGAAAATCCATGCTGCGAACACGCCCTCTGAGTGTCAGGAATGCGGGAAGACCTTCAGGCGGAGTTTGCTGCTTGTCGAACACCAGTCTGTTCACACTGGAGAAAAGCCTTACAAGTGTGATCAGTGTGGGAAACCCTTCAGGAATATCTCAACCCTAAAGATCCACCAGAGGGTTCACAGTGGAGAGAAGCCTTACAAATGCAGTGAGTGTGGGAAAGCCTTCTACCGGAACACTCACCTTAATGAACATCAGAGGATTCACACTGGCTACCGGCCCTATAAATGTCACAAATGCATCAAGAGTTTCAGCCGGCCCTCCCACCTGATTCGACACCAGTCCATCCATGCCACAGAAAAACCCTACAGCTGTGCCAAATGCAAGGAAACTTTCAGCCACAATGAACACCTTGTCCAACACCAGAAAATGCACAATGTGGAGACCCCGTATGAGTGTCAGGAGTGTGGTGAGCGCTTCATCTGCAGCTCCACCCTAACTTGCCACCAGACTGTTCACACCAGAGAAAAACAAGGACTTGGTGAGAGCAGGAGGATCCTGAATCAGGACTCAGAGCAGAGAGAGCAACCAGGAATCGGCGAGAAGCACTTTAAGTGTGATAAATGCGAGAAAACCTTTAGCCGCAGCAAATACCTGACTCAGCACGAGAGGGTTCACACCAGGGTGAAGCCCTTTGAGTGTAACCAGTGTGGAAAAGCCTTTGCCCAAAGTACACAGCTCATTCGCCACCAGAGCATCCACTCTGGGGTGCGGCGGTATGAATGTGGGGACTGTGGGAAGGCCTTCATTCACAGCACTTCCCTCACCAAACATCAGTCTGTCCACAAGAGCAAGCACCCCTTTAAATGTAATGAATGTGGAAAGACCTTCAGTGAAAGTGCACATCTCTCAGAACACTGGTTAATCCACACTGCAGAGAAACTCTTTCAGTGTAACAAATGTGACAAAGGTGTTGCCCACGGTAACTGCCTTACTCAGCATCCGAGAGCTCATGCTAGAAAGAAGTCCTTTGAGTGTAATGAATGTGGAAAATCATTCCATCAGAGCTCGTGCCTTTCTAAGCATCAGAGAGATCACACAGGTGAGAAACCCCACAAATGCAGTGACTGTGGGAAAACCTTCAGCATGGGTGCTCAACTCATTCAACACCAGAGAGTTCACACCAGAGAAAAGCCTTATGTTTGTCAGGAATGTGGGAAAGCCTTCAGCCAGAGCTCGTGCCTTTCTGTTCACCAGCGAGTTCATACCGGAGAAAAGCCTTATGTTTGTCAGGAATGCGGGAAAGCCTTCAGCCAGAGCTCGTGCCTTTCTGTTCACCAGAGAATTCATACTGGGGAGAAGCCTTACGTGTGTGCTGAATGTGGGAAGGCCTTTGCTCAGAAAGCAAATCTGATGCAGCATGAGAGAGTTCACACTGGGGAGAAGCCTTATGCCTGTAGGGTGTGTGGGAAAGCCTTTGGCCTCAGTGCCCATCTCAGTCAGCACCAGAGAGTTCACACCCAAGAGAAACTAGCAGTGTCAACCTTGTCAGCCCTTTGCTGCAAGTCTCAGCAGACATCAGCAAGTTCACACTTACAGGTAACAAGGAGTTAAGTAGAAAGTAACAAGTAGCAATACTTCCTACTGCTGGGTTGCAGCAAAGTCCCAGACATCTGAACATGGTTCACCTGAGTCCTAAAGTTGAGATCACATTGTAAGCTCCCTCTCCCCAAATAAATACATCTCTTTGCCATAAAGAGTGATTAGAAAATTTGTACCCGAGTTTCATGAAAACACAGTAGTTGAGAACATGGGAATTCAGAGGTAGACCTGAGCCAGTTGGCTGAGTTAAATCCCAGCTCTGACACGTGCTACCGGAGTGTTCTGGGGAGAGTCGTGGGACCTCCTAGGGCCTCAGCATCCTCATCTGTAAAATGGGCACAAGACAATGACCTATCTCAGAGGGCTGTTGTGAGGATAAATAAATAGATGTAAAGAAGCACTTTGAACTGAGTGCCCAGCACGTAGTAAGTACTCACCAAATGTGAGCTACAAATACTTATGATATACAACAAATATATTAAAAAGAAGGGAAGAATTAGCAATCCTCTATTTACTGCAGTTAATGTTCTTGCTAATACTGTGTGGTGGCTTTCATTTTTTAAAAAGATTTTATTTGAGAGAGAGAGCAGGAGCAGGGGTGAGGTGCAGAGGGAGAGAGAGAATCAGGCTCCCCGTTGAGCAGGGAGCCCAACCCAGAACTCGATCCCAGGACCCTGAGATCATGACCTGAGCCAGGCAGATGCCCAACCAACTGAGCCACCCAGGTGCCCTTCATTTTTTTTTTTTTTTAAGATTTTACTTTTAAGTAATATCTATACCCAACGTGGAGCTCAAACTGACCACTGAGACCAAGAGTCATATGCTCTTCTGACTGAGCCAGTTAGGCACCCTTGCATCACTTTTATTTATTTACTTTTTAGATAGGTTTTTTTTTCAAGATTTTATTTATTTTAGAGTGAGTGGGAGGGAGAGGAAGAGAGAATCTGAAGCAGATTCCACGCTAAGCACAGAGCCTGATGCAGGGCTTGATCCCACAACCGTGAGATCACAACCCCAGCCAAAACCAAGAGTTGGATGCTCAATTGGCTGAGCCACACAGGTGCCCCACATAGCTTTCATTTTTAAAGGTTTCTCCAAAATGCCCCTGACTAAATTTGGTTCCCCAAACCCAGCACCTTGCTCTTTTCTTTAAAAAAAAAAAGTCATTTCCTTCCCTCTGCTCCGTCGTACTTTCTTAATTAACCCACAGAAGCCAAGAAGAGCATGTAAACTAACACCAACTAGTTAGAACTTTCCACTCCTAACCTCCAAAACCTCCCACTCAAAAGGACACCCTCCCACATATACATGTCACCACTTCCCATAATTTAAAGTTGGTTATACAGCATGAGCATGAGGCCCAGTTTGCTGTGGGAGTTAATGGTACTGGAAGCAGTGGGATTCATCTGGGAAAGCTGCATTTTATATTTGCTACACAGTTCACAGATGTCCTTGATGGTGGAAATTGTAGTATACAGAAATGACAGCTAACATATTCCTCATGCACTGTTTGTCCAAGCCAGCCACTCACCAGGCACTTTGTCAGGCTCCAGGGTAGGGAATACCAATGCGGTAAGCCCTGCCCTTGCCTGGAAACTTCTGGAATCAAAGGGAAGTGGATGGCCCCGTTTCCACGGAGAAGTACCATTCATTGACAAGGGACATGTTAAATTCCCTCATGTCACAGCAAGTTCTGGGACTGTGGCGGAGTGCTGGCGAGCCCAGGGAGGACACCATCCTGTTGGAGACCTCAAGTCAACTGCTTAACCTTGGCCAGGCCTGTTCTACAGCTGAGACCCCTTGTGGAACCACAAGATCAGCTCCCTCTTGATGATACCTCCTCAGCTCTGGGTTTTTGTGTCTCACCCACTGAATGACCAGTGACCTGTTTCCTGAAGCACAAACAGAATCTAATGAAGACACTGACACTTGTGATATCTTTCATGTTTTTGGTGCTACAAAAGCTTAGGAATATGTGCTCTGTGCTCTTGAGCTTTTTAAACCTTGCACCTTGAGTTCTGCTGGTTGGTTTTGTTGTTGTAACTAAGAACTGATTGGCTGACCACTGGGCCCACACCACAGTGGGGAACATACTGGTTTTCAAATGGCCAAAACATCGAACTCCCTGCACATGGTCCCCGCCCTCCGATCGCTGTGTAGTCTGTGCGACGGGCCTGTTCTCTACCAAAGGGGCAGAACAGATGCAGGAGCTCAAACGGATGAGTGTGTTCAACGAGAGTTTTGACACCAAAGAGAGAGGTCAGAGGCCCTGTGGAAAATTGGCAGCCATGGTGGGGGGCAGTCTCTGTAACTACTGACCTGTGTTGCTGTGGGGCAGTGCGGAAATGCCCTTCATGTGTGCGTTTTGGTTCTCTTAGGTTCTCTGATTAAAGTTTTGAGTCTGTAAGCGTTGGTTGCTTCTTTCAGCCTGCTGCCACGTACCTGGCTAGATGCTGGGCACACGGAGGCCCCCAGGCCTGCCAAGTGCTCATGTTCTGGAGGAGGAGGGCTTCTCACAGTGAACACTGCCCCATGAGAGGGGATAGTTATGTCTGTTGTCCCAAAGTGTGGGTGGGGCATGGACACCGGGGAACCACACAGTTTTGCTGGTCCTCAGATACATCATCAGACCACACTTCGTTCTAGTGTGATCCTGACTGAGGAGGAAGCATCGACCGCATGTCATTCACTCCTCTCTGGATACAAAGACACAGCAGGCCTCAGGCTCAGGCAGTCATTGTAGATAGAAATTAATACTATTTTCCTCTCGGTATTTATTTTAGTTCCTTCCCCCCACCCTTCTTCCTTTACTGACAAGAGAAACTAGTTTCCCACTCATGGCAGTAGTAGAAAATCCTCTTGAAAAATAAATCGATTTAGAGGCTCCTGGGTGGCTTAGTTGGTTAAGTGCCTGACTCTCGATTTTGGCTCAGGTCATGATCTCAGGGTCCTGAGATTGAGCCCCAAGTCAGGCTCCACGCTCAGCAGGGAGTCTGAGATGCTTTCTCCCCCTCTCCCTCTGCCCCATCCTCCACTTGTGCTTGCTCTCTCTCAAATAAATAAATCTTTAAAAATTAAATCAGTTAGGGGTGCCTGGGTGGCTCAGTTAAGCATATGACTCTTGATTTCAGCTTAGGTCTTGATCTCAGGTTGTGAGTTAAGGGGGGAACACTGAGTTTGGCTAAGGCTCAAAGGATATCCTCCTGCCAAGGATAACTAAGCATGTCAGGATGAGCCAGATTAATGCTGTGCCAACACAGTTAAGTGTCACATCTCAGTGGTTGAACACAAGTTTATTTTGCTCACTCATGCTACATGTCCACTGTGGGTTGGTGAGGGTGAGGTGGGGTGGGGAGGAGGTGGGGCTGTATCTCTATCCACCTGAGAAGTCAGGGTTCCCTTTTTGAGTCTGTTGATCCTTCTGGTCACCTCAATAAGGAAGCGGCTTTCGGGGCACCTGGGTGGCTCAGCCGTTAGGCGTCTGCCTTCGGCTCGGGTCATGATCCCAGGGTCCTGGGATCGAGCCCTGCGTCCGGCTCCCTGCTCCGCAGGAGGCCTGCTTCTCCCTCTCTCTCTGTCTCTCTGTCAAAAAATAAATAAAATCTTAAAAAAAATAAGGAAGCGGCTTTCACACCTGCATCTATCTCCCTGTCTCCTCTTTCAGGCAGAGCAGGACTCTGCGGCTCTGCACTTGGGGTGGACAATCTGAAGTTCCTTTATTTACTCCTACAGCAAACTTCCATTCATGGCATACGATACTGGTTGTCCACTCACAGTTGTGGGTGAAAGGCTTAAGGGGTGTTGATTGAAATCAACGGGTCAGGAGAATCTTGGTGCAGGTAGCTGGCATCTTAGGCAGAAAGAAGGTGGCTGCTCGGCAAACACCCAAGCAGGGGGCACGCGGACGCCTAATGTTGAGAAGATACTGCTCTAAGGAAACTACCTAGGAGCCTACTGTATAAAACATGAAAGTGGATGCACCCCGGCCAAAGGGGAAGGAGGAGCACCCCTGCCCCCACCATGGCCCCAGCCCCAGGGCACTACTGAACAGCCCACAAACCTCTCTTCTGGAGGCGCTTTCCAAAGCTGCCTGGAAACAAACATGGAGCCCTTTGACAATATCCCAGGTGAGGTAGACCCACTGAGATCTGAGCAAGCAGCAGAGATCTTGCGGTGCTCTCTGCCAAGGGGACTCCCTGGGAGGCTGGGAAGTGCAGCAGTCCTGAAGGAAGTGGTTCCCCACCTTGTGCCATCATGACCCAAATGACCACAACATCCCATGCACCTCATGTGCTGGGGTACGAGATAAAAGCTGTTGGCATTGCTAGTTACAGTGAACGTCTGTCACCTCTGAGATCCACCCTTCACCTCCCCAACGGTCCTGCCTTCTCTTGGGGACACATGTAGCTCTGTGTCCTCTACATTCCATCCCCGTTCTAGGCAAAGAATATATGGCCTAGTTTGGCCAATCAGCACTCCCATCCCTGATCACTGTGATTGATTCAGAAATGGGCCTGACCTAAGCTGGGCCAAGCACAGCGAATCTCAGGACCTCTGCTAAGAATGCTGGAGCAAAGATGCTTTCTTGCTGGCCATGAGCAAAAAATGCACGGAGCTGTCGCTGGCAAAGCCACCTAGACAGAGCTGCTAGGGATGGCAGTGGGTTAAACAGTGTCCAGAATTCACACTCATCCACACAGAATGTGGCCTTGTTTGGAAATAATTAAAGGCTTGAGGTGACCTTATACTGGGAATCCAACCACAGGCATCCTTACAAGAGGAAAGGCCACAGACACAGAGAAGAAGGTCATGTGGGGATGGAGACCGAGGCGGGGGTGATGTGGCCACAAGCCAAAGAACACCAGGATCCACCAGAAGCTGGAAGAGGCAAGGAAGGATCCTCCCCTCAAGCCTTTGGAAGGAACACTGCCCTACGTACACCTTGATTTTGGACTTCTAGTTTCCAGAATTGACAGAATAAATCTCTGTTGTTTTAAGCCACCAAGTTTGTGGTACTTTGTTACCACAGCCCTAGGAAACTAAAACAGGGACTTGCTCTTAGATGAATCAACATTTCAGGAACTGAAATAAGCAGACAGGACAAATCTGGTGAAACTGTTGAGCTCCTGGATCAAACCTTACCTGAGCACACTTTGGACTTTGAAGTTGGCCAAAGCCCATGACTCCCCTATTTGTTTAAGCCAGGTGGAGGTGGGTTTTCTATTCATCCCAGCCAAAGAATTCCTGGCTGATAAACTGGTTTAATTCGCCACTTCATCCCTCAGTCAGAAAAGCATGTTAATACATCAAGTGAGGGAGACATTAATGAATCTATTCTCATTGAGGTTTTTAAACTGATTACTTGCAAGCTTTGGTGCCATTTTAACTATACAGAGAAGACCTCATAACTGAGCAGGACCCCCCAGCGGCTGAAAGGCATCATGGTTGAGATCGCTGGTCTCACTCTAGACCCAAAAGGTTGCTTGAGTGCCCCCACTGGGTGGAGCCCCCTAAATGAAAACCATCTGAGGTTTGTGACAGTCACACTCTGAATGCACATGAAAGTGATCATGCATGACAGATGAATAAACAAAATGTGGCACATCCCTGTAGTCCCAGGGCTACACTGGGAAGTACCAGTGTCAACTGGGGGCAGGAAAAGGAGAGAAAAGCGAGGCCAGTTTTGAGGGCGGGGGTTTCCATAGGAAAGCCAAAGCAAGGAAGAGCACTGCTCAGGTCTGGCCAGTCTGGATGATTCCAGTGGGCTCTGAGGCACCAGGGCTGTCCCCACTTGCTTGGTACCTGGCCCTGGGATGACTTAGGGCAGGGGAAGTTGTGGCTTGGTGGTTGGGTGGTATTGGCTCCAGATGGGTTGGTTTGCAGCGGAGAGGCATGCCCTTCACTATCTCTGGGAATTGGCTGGCTCTGGGAGAGGCAGCCTCTCCTTAGACACATTAAAATATATACAGGGGCGCCTGGGTGGCTCAGTCGTTAAGCGTCTGCCTTCAGCTCGGGTCATGATCCCAGGGTCCTGGGATCGAGCCCCGCATCGGGCTCCCTGCTCTGCGGGGAAGCCTGCTTCTCCCTCTCCCACTCCTCCTGCTTGTGTTCCCTCTCTCGCTGTCTCTCTCTCTGTCAAATAAATAAATAAAATCTTAAAAAAAATGAATAAATAAAAATAAAATAAAATATATACAAATAAGTATATTTACATACATAAATAAAATATACATACATAATACATACATACATACATACATACATAAAATATATACAAACAAAATATATACAAATAAAATATATAAAATAATATATAGTATATCAATACATAATATAATATATATTTATTACACATAATTGTATATAATATAATAATAAATATAGCCCCAGTATATTATATATAAATATAACTATAAAATAATATAAAATAAGTATATTTTAAATATTTATTTGAGAGCGAGAACACGGGGGAGGAGCAGAGGGAGAGGGACAAGGAGACTCCACGCTGAGTGCAGAGCCTGACGTGCAGCTCAATGCCACGACCCTGAGATCATGACTGGAGCCGAAATCAAGAGTCAGATGCCTAACCGACTGAGCCACCCAGGTGCCTGGCCACTTATATAGTTTTAAAATATCAGAGTATCATGTTACACAAAATTTAAAACACGGTTAATACAGGGGGATCTTTCCCCACCTCTTCCAGCTTCTGACAGGCCCAGGTGTTCCCGGGCTTGTGGCTGTGTCACTGAGTGTCTGCCTCCCGCTTCTCACTTTCTCCCTGGATGGCTTCATATGGTCTCCCCCTGTGGGTGTTGAATCTGAATTTCCCTCTCCCTATGAGACTCCAGTTATACTGGATTGCCCCCCCCACTTCCAACACGACCTCATCTTAACTAATTACATCCGCAACAACCCTATTCCCAAATACAGTCCCATGCTGAGATCCTGGAGGTTAGGACCTCAACACATATTTTTTTTTTTTTTTTAAGATTTTATTTATTTGCGAGAGAGAGAATGAGAGACAGAGAGCATGAGAGGGAGGAGGGTCAGAGGGAGAAGCAGACTCCCCGCTGAGCAGGGAGCCCGATGTGGGACTCGATCCCGGGACTCCAGGATCATGACCTGAGCCGAAGGCAGTCGCTTAACCAACTGAGCCACCCAGGCGCCCTTTTTTTTTTTTTTAAGTCTCAATACATATTTTTGGGGCGACACAATTCAACCCAGAGCACTAGTGATCATAATGAGTGAGAGCGAGAGGCCCATTATCTCCCACCTGAGAGACCAGTGTCTCTTCTGCCTGTTAGGAACGGAGGAACTGGACTGGTTTTTCTTTTTTTCTTTTCAATTGAGGTAAAGTGCACATAAAGATCAAAGTAACCAGCAACCCTTTAAAAGTAACAATTCAGGGCGCCTGGGTGGCTCAGATGGTTAAGCGACTGCCTTCGGCTCAGGTCATGATCCCGGGGTCCTGGGATCGAGTCCCATATCGGGCTCCCTGCTCGGCGGGGAGCCTGCTTCTCCCTCTGCCTCTGCCTCTCTCTCTCTCTCTCTCATGAATAAATAAAATCGTTAAAAAAAATAAAAGTAACAACTCAGTGGCATCTAGTACACTCAATGTTGTGTCACTATCACCACTATCTAGATCTGAGACATTTACATCACCCGAACAGTAGACCCCCTCCCCATTAAGCATTTACTACCCCCCATTCTCCACAGCCCTGCCCCCGGCAGCGACCAATCTGCTTTCTGTCTCTGGATTTACCTATTGTGGAATTTTCATATAAGTGGAATCACATGATAGCTGACTTTTTAATGTGGTTGCTGCTGAACACCTGCTTTCCTTCTGGGAGTCTCTAATTTTGGTGCATCCCGGGTTGAGGGCGTCTGTGGCACTAGCCCCCAGCACAAACTCTGGGCGATGACTGGGTCTCTGATGAATGTCCCTGGTAGAGAACATTCCACATGCGTTGTCACACCTTACTGCTGGCGGAATTGATGTGGCTTGTGTGGCTCCGTGGGGAGAGGACTCTGAAAGCTGGTGCTGGGCTCCCCTGGACTTCACCCCATACGCCTTATCCCTTTGCTGATTTTGAGCTGCGTCATTTTACTGTGATGAGTCATGGCCCCTACATGGCCCCATGTAGTGAGTATGACTATAAACCGGGTCCTCTTCCTGAATCATCAAACCGGGGATGGTCCCTAGGGACCCGCAGGCTTTACAAACACTTGTGGCATGAACACAATGTCCTTTCCACAGGACAGCGGACTTGCCAGGGTCACACTCTGAACAGGGCTTCAGAGCAGTTTCAGAAGACAAATCCCAGGTGAGCCGCGCAGACAAGAAATGCTCTGAATGTTCCAAAGGTGAGCCAGCCTTCAGCCACCATTCGAATTTCACAAGACCTCAGAACACACACAGATGGACCCCACGGGTGTGACAACTATGGGAACCCCCTGGATCAAAGCTCACCCCAGCTGACCGTGGGCCCTCCCCCCCGAGAGACAGATACTCATGCACTGATGTGGCAAGGCCCTCCCCGAGGGGAAAGCCTTTCTGACCAGCCTGGGGCAGGCACCATGGCAACAGACTCACCCTCACCCCAGCCATCCTGCCATGTTTAATCTGTCACCTCAGGCAGTGCTGTCCTGATGCAGATGTCCCATCCATGCTGTCCAATTTGGTGGCCACCAGCACGTGTGGCTCGTGAACTCCGGGAACGTGGCTCCTCAGAAGGGTTGTCCCTTGGAGGCGACCCTATGGCCTCTGTCTCGGCAGGCCCAGTGGCCCAGGACTCTGCATTTCTAACAAGCTCCCAGAAGCTGCTGAGGCTGCCAGTCCTCTGGGGCATTCGGGTGACTTGCAGGGGCCCTTCCTGCTCTCATGGTGACTAGCGCACGAGTGGGTGGGAGCTGGAAATGCCAGGCCCTTCCAGGGGGCAGGACGGCCCCAAGTAACAGAGAAACTTCCTGGGTCCCTCTCGACTTCCTGATGTCCTCGGAACATTCATGTGGAGGAAAAACTCCTTAGCCGAGCCGAGAATCCCATTCTGCCAACCATACAGACTCCCAAGTGTTTTTTTTTTTTTTTAAAGATTTTATTTATTTATTTTGAGAGAGAGAGAATGAGAGAGAGCACATGAGAGAGGGGAGGGTCAGAGGGAGAAGCAGACTCCCCGCCGAGCAGGGATCCCGATTCGGGACTCGATCCAGAGACTCCAGGATCATGACCTGAGCCAAAGGCAGTCGCTTAACCAACTGAGCCACCCAGGCGCCCCTCCCAAGTGTTTTTAATACAGTTTTAGTATCACTGAATGTCCCAGGGATCCAACTAGTGGGTAAATCAGAAGACAGTGTTCTGTTCGTCAGAATGTTTGCGATAACCTTTGCCCACTTAGTAAGGACGACGACATTCCCAATGGCTCTGCCAGGCCACCAACAGAGCAACACGGTAGCCCTGCGTCGGCTGATCTGTAATTACTGGCTCACTACCGATGCAATCACCCAGCCTGCGTGTGTTCTGTGTGCTCACTCCTGAGCTCTACGGAAATTACAGATTACAGCGATCAGTGCTTTTCCTCTTGTTTCTTCTCTGCTGTATTATAGTCCGCTATGGAATGGCACCGATTTTATTTTTATTTTTTTGAGATGAATTGTGGAGTTAGCGGATATTATTATAAATTTCATGTTGGGAAAGCAGAGGGGACATTTTTTTTTTTTAAGATTTTATTTATTTATTTGACAGAGAGAGACACAGCGGGAGAGGGAACACAGGCAGGGGGAGTGGGAGAGGGAGAAGCAGGCTCCCCGCTGAGTCAGGAGCCCGACGTGGGGCTCGATCCCAGGACCCTGGGATCACGACCTGAGCCGAAGGCAGACGCCTAACGACTGAGCCACCCAGGCGCCCCAGCAGAGGGGACATTAAAAAAAAATGTGTTGGGACGCCTGGGTGGGTAAGTTGGTTAAAAGCGTCTGCCTTCGGCTCAGGCCACGATCTCAGGGTCCTGGGATTGAGTGTAGGGCTCCCTGCTCTGCGGGAGTCTGCTTCTCCCTCTCCACCCCGCTCATGCTCTCTCTCACTATCTCTGTCTCACTCTCCCAAATAAATAAAAAAAATCTTTAAAAAATGTGTTATAAAAAGGGGGTGCAGAGTGGAGAACCATTGATTTAGGTTACAAGTTTGGGCTCAGGATTCATAGGGCAGGCTCCCCAAGCCCTGAGCCTCAGTTTCCTCATCTGTTAAAAGGCGAAAGATTTGTATGACCTGAAGAGAAACCAGAGTATTCCTCATCTGTTAAATGGGGATAGTAATGGCACTCACCTCACGAGGTTGGTGAGAAGATGAAAATACAACCTGGCAAAATGCTTATTCCCCCCAGGGCGGCCCTGCCAAGGATTCAACTCTGCCATCACCATCACCATCACTGTCATCATGTGGCCAGGATGATGATCGTCATAACCCCTTGGTGGCATCACCATTGAGAAGTCTCTTTGTGCCCTTCAGTGAGGGCTGTGTAGTGAGTGGTTCAGAGCCCAGGTTCTGGGGCCCGACGACTCAGGTTCAAAACCTTCTCTACAGGGCGCTGGGTGGCTCAGTTGGTTAAGCGACTGCCTTCAGCTCAGGTCATGATCCTGGAGTCCTGGGATCGAGTCCCACATCGGGCTCCCTGCTCAGCGGGGAGTCTGCTTCTCCCTCTGACCCTCCCCACTCTCATGCTCTCTCTTTCTCATTCTCTCTCTCAGATGGATAAATAAAAAAAAAAACAAAAAAAAAACCCTTCTCTACCGTCTACCTGAGGCATGTGTCCTCAGGCAAATCGCTGATCCTCTCTGAGACTCTCTCTCTACAGCCCACAGGATGACTCAGTCCCCGTCACGCAACCAGTGTTCCCCGAGCGCAGGCTGTATGCCACACAGCAAAGGGGAACAAAAAAACCCTCAGTATAAAAATAATGACAATGCTAAACACCCAGGCCTGACCCCTGCACTCTTGAGGACACAAAAATAAGTGTAAGTTTGTTATTCTGTTTGGGCCCCATGGCACTCACTCCTCCCAGGGTTACGTGATGCTTCTGTGACAGGCCGCTTGTGAAGAGTGTGGGGCAGGGCCTGGCCCCCAGACATGGCCCAACATGGGTCCGGCCCGCCCAGCAAGCTGGGAAGAGCTAGAGGAGCCCTGCATGTTTCTTCGAGATGCGTCCCCTGATTGTGTCAGGGAGCCCTCCTGTGGTTTTGTCAGAAGAAATCATTAATATTCTCCTGGTCCTGAGATTGGCTACACAGTGGAGACTAAAATCTGCATGTTGTGGGGAGGCTGGGTGGCTCAGTCAGTTAAGCATCTGACTCTTGATTTCAGCTTAGGTTAGGATCTCAGGGTCGTGGGATCAAGCCCTGCGTCTGGCTCCATGCTGGGCGTGGAGCCTACTTGGGATTCTCTCTCTCCCTCTTCCTCTGCCCCTCCCCCCACTCGTGCTCTCCCTCTGTAAAAAATTAAAAAAATAAAAACAAAATAAAATGTACATGTTGTGAACTCTAGGATGAAATGGACTCATTTCTGTGTCTCAGTTTTAGTTTCCTTTTCTACCTACTAGCTGTGTGACCACTGGTGAGTCGCTTGGCTCCTCTGTGCCTCAGTTTCCTCATCTGTGGAGTGGGGTGATACTACAGCCCTCCCCCATAGGGGTTGATGTGCAGTCCTTACACTTCAGTGAAGCTGGGCAATATATTCAGAAGGCACCCTGGATTTGGTCTGGACTATAAAAGTGTGAGCCAGGATGGCAGAGTTTTGTCTCAAGCAAACCCTTTTGTGTGGTCCATTTGAGGCAGGTGGTTCAAGTGGCCTTTTATTGGGACCAGCTGTCCTTCTGTGCTGTGTGCCCCACAGTGGCTGGGGCTTCTGTCTCATTCTCCACTGTGTCCCCTGTGCCCAGAACCCCAGGGCCCAACACACACTGGTCCCTGACTGCTGTGTCTCCTGTGGGCACTGGGTGTGGAATGTGCCCAGCTCACCTTGTGTGACTGGGCTGGGTGAACCCAACCTTTGAGGGCCTTTCAGGCAAGACATACCTGAGCTCTGGACATCCACAGCCCACCAAGCTGCCCCTTCCTCCACAGGGCTCCCCTTTTAGGGAAGGGTAGAGCCCTGAGCTCACAGAACTGAGGGAAGGAAAGAAGGAAGACCAGCCTGGCCTGCAGTCCCAGGAATGCTCAGTGCCAGGCCCCCTTCCTCCATAACATGCATGCTGGACTCCCTTGGGCTCCAGTGTTCTCAAGGCTGTTGGAAGCTGCCAGGCTCTGCCAGGTGCCAATGAGTGCCTGGCCACGAGCCACCTCGGGTCTGAAGGGATAGGTGTAGGAGTTTACCACAGGACTGGGAGTCAGCCAATCTGCCCTCTGCCTACTTCCTGCCTGCAGAACTTTAGGTGGGCAGCTTCACCTCTCCATGCCTCAGTTTTCTGCATCTATATAATGGATATGAAAACAATAAGATAACATGAGGATATCACCAAGCACACAATATGTCAGGTTGTAAGTCCTCCTGAAATGTGTGGTTTCCATGTAGTTTCACAACATCCCTCTAAGGTAGGGATTGCTCAGCCTGTTTTGAGACAGAAACGAGATCTCAGAGAGTTGGGGGGACTTGTCCAAGGTCTGCCAGGAAGTAGCAAACCCAGCCATGCCCAGCCTTGAAATTCCATGCTCTTCTTACCTGCTTCTTTTTTATTTTATTTTATTGTTTAGAGAGAGTGCAAGTGGCAAGGGTGGGGGAAAGGAAGAGGGAGAGAGAGAATCTCAAGCAGGTTCCATATGCAGCACTGAGCCCGATTTAGGGCTCGATCTCATGGCCCTGAGATCATGTCGAAATCAAGACTCAGACCTTCAACCGACTGAGCCACTCAGGTGCCGCTTAACTGCTTCTTTAGGGCCAGTCAAGTATATAACAAGGAAGGAATTTAAAGCCAGTGGATTTTTGACAAGGGTGCCACAATTCACTGGGAAAAGAACAATCTCTTCAACAAACAGTGCTGGGACAACTGGATAGCCATATGTAAAAGGGCCCTACCTCACACCATACACCAAAATTAACAACAAATCAAAACGATGATATATAACATTCACTGAGGACTTACCATGTGCCAGGGGCTTTCCATAAATCAAACTAGCCTCCAGAGCAGCACTATGAGACAGATACTGGTATCACTCCCACCTTATAAATGAAGAAACCTAGGGACAATGAGGTTAAGGAAACTTAACCCTGTTGCCCTGTTGGTCAGTGTGGAAGCGCTAGAGCCAGAATTTGAACCAGGATTTTGAACCTCCAGACCTGGACTCCTAACTGCTACATGAAAGGGGAAGATTCTCATCTGTCCTTTAGCAAACAGCTGGTGACCCTGGGCGGGTGCCATCACCCCTGTGAGTCTCTGTTTCCTCATATACAACACGGCAATAATAATGTTGGGACTCCACCAGGAGGTCGTGAGGGGTAAATGCTGGTGAAATGTTTAGAGCTGTGCCTGGCTCCCAGGATGCATACGTATTAGCTGTTTCGGTGTGATTAATGATTTTTAGTAATTATTAGCATTAAAACTAAGCCCCTGGTTTTTTGTGTGTTTTTTGTTTTTTGTTTTTAAGATTTTATTTATTTATTTGAGAGAGAGAGAATGAGAGAGAGCACATGAGAGAGGGGAGGGTCAGAGGGAGAAGCAGACTCCCTGCCGAGCAGGAAGCCCGATGCGGGACTCCATCCAGGGACTCCAGGATCATGACCTGAGCCGAAGGCAGTCGCTTAACCAACTGAGCCACCCAGGCGCCCCTAAGCCCCTGTTTTTCAGCACTACCCTTGGCTCATAATAAGCATTCAACCCATTTTATTATCATAAATTTTAATGATTTTGTAAGATTAGGCTTTATAAACTTGGAACCCTATTCTTAAGCTCGACCATAGAACACCACCTGGCGATTAATAAGTGACTGAAAAATGTATTACTCGTAAAACAGTAATGGTAGATTTTATTACTAAACAATTACTAATCACCTTTCTTAGAAAGTGAGTTAGAAACTGAAACTGAGCTAGTTCCACACCATTCAATTCAGCCAGTGAATTCCTAAACCAAGGGCACGAGAAGATCAGTTAACAACCGTGGTCGAAACCCCACGCTCTCTGAACCTGTTTCTCCCCTGGATTCAAGAAGGAGCCGGGGCATGAGGATTCTCGGAACAAATCAGCATGTTCTGCCCAATCGGTTTCTTTGGTCGGGGTCCCGCCTCTTTTCCCGGGCACAGCCACGCCCCCTGTGTTTACTCCAGCCAATCGTCGCGCGAGCCCCGCCCACCGCCCCCCGCCCCCGCGTGCCCAGGACCCTGCGGCCCCATTGGCAGGAGCGGGCTTCTAGCGCCTCTCCAACCCCGTAAGTGGCCTAAGCCCCCGAGACCGCTTCCAGCTGCTCTTCTGGCCAAAGAGGGGAGGATACGATGAGTGTCGTTAACTCTCGGGGCCCCGAGTACCTGGCAGTTTTGTCCTGCACCTCGGGTCGGCCTCCCACGCGGAGCTCTCTCCCCACAGGGAATCCCCACGATGGCGGCGGCGCTGCGTGCGCAGCCCCAGTGCTGTGCCTGCGTCTGCGCCTGCACCGACTCCCTGATGGACTACACTTCCCAGATCCCCGCGGGATTCGGGCTCCTCAGGGCAACCATCCTCCGTAGGTCAAGGAGGAAGGAAACTCGGAGCCTCGGGCGGTTTCGCCTGGGATACACCGATGTCAGAAGCTTCTTCTGGCTTTCGTAGGCGAGGTGGAGAAGCATCGCCAGCGTCCATCTCCAGGGCAACCGCCGGCTGGAATCGACGGGGCTGTCTCCATGGCAACTGCCTAAGCAGCCCCCCTCATTGCAGGCGCTTTTAAGTAGCAGGGATGCTCAACAAAACAGCGTGCTCTGCTCTTAAGACTTAATGGGAAACGTATGTTATAGCACAAAGAAGGGAGGAAAACTAGGTAGGGTGGGAAAGAGTTGATGTGAGGGAGGTTTCTCAGAGGAGGGGATCTTTGAATAAGGTTTTGACGGATGAATAGGAGGTCACCAGGGAGAGCAGAAACAGAGGAAAAAATACCATCTTTACTTACCTATCTGGTCAAAATTTGAAGCTGTGAAGCTGTATGACATAGTCTTAGCGAGGGTGTGGGGAAACTACCATTCTTGTACCATGCAGGTAGGGAGGGGAATGACTTCAGCCTTGAAGTCAATCAGGCAATTGAGGACTATTTTCTGAGAACCTGCTATGTTCTAGGCAGTGCTCTAGGCGCTGGGGATATCGTGGTGAAGGACACACATGGACCCGGCCTTCAGGGAGTCGGAGCAGGCAGTACATAGGAGACATATAAAGGGAAATTACGATTTGTGCTATGAATTAAACAGGCAAGGGGCTGAGACAAATGAAAGGACACCCCTGTGATCATGAAATACAAATATTTGCGAACATACATGTGCAATAAAAGCCAAATAAATCTCATGGCAGCTAGAGGTTGCCCTACCTGTAGATTTCTTTCTTTTCTTTCTTTCTTCCTTCCTTCCTTCCTTCCTTCCTTCCTTCCTTCCTTCCTTCCTTCCTTCCTTCTTCCTTTCTTTTCTTTCACAGAGAGAGACACAGCAAGAGAGGGAACACAAGCAAGGGGAGAGGGAGAAGCAGGCTTCCCGCTGAGCAGGGAGCCTGATGCGGGGCTCAATCCCAGGACCCTGGGATCATGACCTGAGCCGAAAGCAGACGCTTAACGACTGAGCCACCCAGGCGCCCTTGTAGATTTCTTTCTAGTGTTTGTGAGGATCTGAGTTGGGGTTTTCTTTAACTTGCCATTGAAGGCAGCCTGAAGTACCGGTATAAACAGGTTGAATGCCTTGCTTTTGGTCTTTTTGGCTACTTGAGTAAGTAAATCATCTCTCTTGTTTGAGCTATTTTGAGTTTTCTGTGACTTGAAACCCAAAACGTCCTTCATAATAAAGTCGTATTATTCTCCTTTGAAAAATAAGGAAACTGGATCAGACAGCAAGACAATGGCAAAGGCAAGATTCAAAATTAGCTTCTTTTAGACTAAAAAATCCAAGCATTCTACATTAGTATGTGAGTAAAAGAGTGAGGGTGAGTCTTTGAGAAGGAAGTGGATCAATTGTGCCAAGAAAGGTACAAACATGGTGGAATATATTAGAAGAAGGCATTTAAAGATGCTGCCCTGCTGGCTTTGAACATGAAGGAAGGGGCCACAAGCCAAAGAATGCAGGTGGCCTCTACAGACTGAAAATTCATACCATAAGACATTTTTAAAAATGCAGATAGAATAAAAATTTAATTGTTAAAAAGTCATAAAAGTACTAGAACACAATATAGGATAATCTTGGGTGTGAGGAAGGCCTTTCTTAGCATGATAGTAGGTCCAAGAACTACAAAAGAAAATACAGATAGATTTGAATACCTAAAAATTTAAAAATTCTATGTAGCAAAATACATCATAAACAAAATTGAAAGAGCAATAACAAACCTGGAGAAAATATTAGTGGCGTATATACCAAGGGTTACTATGTGTAATACTTGCTCCTATAAATCAATACACAAAGGCAGCCCAATTAAAATTGGACAAAATACATAAATAAGCAGTCCAAAGAAAGCAAAACCTTAACAAACACATAAAAGGTCATTAATCTCACTATTGTTAGAACATTTTTACTTATTAGATGAGAAATATTTTTAAAAATTTTTTAAAGATTTATTTATTTGAGAGAGCAGAGTGAGAGAGAACACAGAGGGAGAGGGAGCATGGAGAGAGAAGGAGAAGCAGACTCCTCGCTGAGCAAGGAGTCCAATGCAGGACTCGATCCCAGGACCCTGAGATCATGACCTGAGCTGAAGGCAGACACAACCAACTGAGCCGCCGAGGTGCCCCTAGAAATATTTTTAAAAGGCTAATACTGAGTAATTTTTGAAGGAAGTTGGGCAACAGAGAATAGGCATTCATATATACTTCCAGGAGTCATATAAATTGGTTCATCCTTTTTTGGAGGATTATTTAGCAATAAATATCAAAATTTAAACATGGACATCCTATGGTCCCACAAGTTTATTTCTAGAAATTCATCTTATGGAGATATCTTGCACAGTGTCAAATGGTAAATATCCAGTGATAGAAAAGAAAAGATAAACAATCTCAATGTCCATTAATAGGGATTGGTTAAATAAATTCAAGAAACCCTAGCATGAACTATTATGCAGTTGTTATAAATGAGGATACATATATATGTTTATATATAAACATGTTTGCATTATCATGGGAAAATATCCACATTATACCAAGTGAAAAAAGTCACTTCTAAAATCATATGTGTGGGGGCACCTGGTTGGCTGTGGGTGGAGCATGTGACTCTTGATCTCAGAGTTGTGGGTTTGAGATTACTTAAAAAAATAAACATCTTAAATCATATGTGTGCATATACCATACAAATCGTATACTGTTTTTATGTGGATATATACGTATGTGGATATATACGTGTGTGTGTATATACACACACAACCAGTTTCATAAAAACAAAAAAGGAAGTTCATATTCACAGAAAAAAGTCTAGAATCTTTGGAATGAAGATTTATAGAGAATAAATATGGTGAATTATTCACCATAAACGAGTATTTCTTCAACCACGAAAGGAGTCATATACTAAAAGAAATACCTGGGAAGACTTTAAACACGTTAATAGTTACCATGGGTGATGTTGGTGAGACACAATCCCATCCTCTGTGGCCAGATTGCCAACGGACACAGAACTTCTTGGAAGCCATTGGCCCACGTCTCTGGGATCACTGAAACATTCTTCCTTTGACCCCATGACTTCCCTGCCCAGATTTCACTTGGAAACTGGTCGGGTGCTCAGCCAAAAACTTCAGCAGAAGGGACTTTTATAAAAGTCAAGAACTGGAAACAACTAAAATGTCCAACAGGGGATTGGTGAATTCACTGGCTGAATTAACTATGGAACGCCCCCCCAAACATCTGGTTGTTAAAGATGATTTAATGACATGGATAAATCATGATATTTAACGATAGGGGCTCGTGATATAAAGTAAACTAGAAGTATGCTAAATTGCATATTCAGTATACCCCAAATTTATTTAAGCATCTATAATATTATGTATTGTTTTTAAAGTAGCAGCAGTGTATCCAAATGTTAACAGTTATCTCTGGGTGGCACTGAACTTTGGGTGAAATCTTCTGGATTTCTTGGGTCTTCTAAATTTTCTATAAGAAGCATGTATTGATTTTTATAATAATAAACATTATTTTAAGAAGGAAACATTATACCTGAAATGTGTTCAATCTCCATAGATGTTCAGAGCATAGCTTCTGAGCCTGACTACCTGGGCTTGAATCTATACTCCACGAGCTCATAGCTGTGAGACTTTGGCCACTTCATCTCCCTGTGCTTTGGTGTCCTCACCTGTAAAATGGGACAATATAGCCCTGAAGAGGTGGGACTGTTGAAAGAACGAGAATTGAGACATACCGAGGGCTTGGGACAGAACTTGGCACACAGTTAAGTTACTGAAAACACTAGTCATTTTATATGTTTGACATAGGAAAACATTATGGATGTTTACTGCTGGTAAAAATAGAGTGGAACTGTGGTCCTCATGCCCAGCTTGTCCCAGGCAGACTGGGACCAGGCCATTTGGAAAGCAATTTGACAAGATGTTCCAGTAATCAGGAAAATCATTAGAATCGTGCTCCTGCTATTTCCAACCTGGGAACATGACTTAGAGAAATAATCTCCTCAGAAGGACAGAGGAAGCAAGTATGGAAATGCTCATTCTAACATTCGTAATTGGGAAAATTGGTGAACCACCTGTGAAAATCAGGGGCTTAGAACAAAATCCACGTGGGGGAATGGATTTGTAAACTATTTTACACCCACCAGTGAAATATTATTAGCCTGGGGCGCCTGGGTGGTTCAGTTGGTTAGGCGACTGCCTTCGGCTCAGGTCATGATCCTGGAGGCCCTGGATCGAGTCCCGCATCGGGCTCCCTGCTCGGCGGGGAGTCTGCTTCTCCCTCTGACCCTCCCCCATCTCATGTGCTCTCTCTCATTCTCTCTCTCTCAAATAAATAAATAAAATCTTAAAAAAAAAAAAAGAAATATTATTAGCCTGAATAATGATGAGTATGAAGTGTATGTGATTACAAAAGACAATGCTCAGGGTATAATAGGGACAAATCAGAGAAAGCCAAAATTGTTTCTATGCTCTGATCACAGTGAAATAAAATAACATTTATTTTAAGATGATATTTGAAAGGGAATACAAAAAAATCAAAACAATAGGACTTCTGAGGGTGGCCCTATTGCTTTTGTTTTAGGCTTAAAAATATGGATATGGAAGACAGAATAAAACAAAACCAGAAAGAAATACACACAAAATGACAGGCTCTCCCTGGGCTGTGTGGTTATAGAGAATTGGTATTTTATTCCATACTTCTCGACACTTTCCAAATTATCCTTTATGATAAGTATAAGTTATTTTACTTTAAAATATTTCCTGTTATAAAAGTATGTGCATTATTTTTATAATAAAATATAAATACTATTTTTTGTTTGTTTTTTGGTTTTTGGTGGTTTTTTAGAGAGGGAGAGAGAGAGAAACAGAAGGAGAGAGAGAATCTTAAGCAGGCTCCACACTCAGCGTGGAGCCTGACTTGGGCTCAATCTCATGACCCTGAGATCAAGACCTGAGCCGAAGTCAAGAGTGAGACACTTAACGGACTGAGCCACCCAGGTGCTACCACTTCCCTTTTTTAATACTATGTTTTTATGATGAAAATATGATGAAAGAAAAACTTCCCTTTGGGCATAAATAAAAACAGAAAATGATGCTTAAGAGGGAAACTCCTTTATAAAGCGTAAATCCTGGACATGGGAAAGACACAAAAAATAGGCTTTAAAAATGGCTGTAAATAGTGGAACATACTGTGTTTAAGCCAACTGTGGATTTTGCCATGAAATTTGTAGCTTAGAGTTTTAAAGGATACTAAAATCTAGTGTTGGTGTTCAGCTACATAGACTTGTACTCTGAAGGGTTAATCTTCCCATTTTTTTTTTCCCTCGAATTTTCAAGCTCCAGTTTAATGAATGAGTGATAAATTTAAAAAGTTCACAGGGACCTTATTAAAGATAGCAGATGATGTTATGTTCCATTTACACCACCCTCTGGGGATGCCGTAAGACTGAAAAATAGGGGGGAAGCTGAGATTTTAGCAGGGGAGCTCCTAAAATGATCAGAAGCTGTCCCAGCTGGTGATAAACTGCACCAGGTCCTTGTAGGAAATAGAGAAGCAACTCTCTCAATATATAGTGTTAGGGTTCCTCTCTGGGAGGAAGTTACTGGTGCTGATGAAGGCTACACCGAACCCAGCATCAGAACTGCCCATCTGCTACCTTCTCAGGCTTTCTGGTCAGCAGGAGTTCTCTGAATATCAGCAAGCTGTGTGCTCCACGCAAAGCCTTTCTCAAAATCATCGCAGACGCAGGCGTCATGCACAGTGTGAAGTCTCTGGTGTTCAGTCAGGTGTGAACTCCAGCTGAAATCCTCCCCACATTCCTTACACACATAGCGTTTGCCGCCTGTGTGTACCTTCTGGTGTTGAATAAGGTGCGAAATCTGGGTATAGGTTTTTCCACAGTTGTTACATTTATAGGGCTTCTCTCCCGTATGGATCCTCTGATGCTGAATAAGGTGGATGCTCTGGTTGAAAGCTTTCCCGCATTCCTTGCAGGCGTAGGGTTTCTCGCCAGTGTGAATTCTTTGATGTTGGGTGAGGGAGGAGTTGTGACTGAATGTTTTCCCACACTCTTTGCACTTATAGGGTTTCTCGCCTGTGTGGATTTTCTGATGCTCGATAAGGTGGGTGCTCCGGCTGAAGGCTTTCCCACACTCACGGCACTCATAAGGTTTCTCTCCAGTGTGAATCCTCTGGTGTTGGATGAGGTGGGAAATCTGGGTATAAGCCTTCCCACAAACTTTACACTCATAGGGCTTCTCCCCGGTGTGAATCCTCTGGTGCCGGGTAAGCGAAGAGTTCTGGCTGAAGGTTTTCCCACATTCGTTACATTTGTAGGGCTTCTCACCAGTGTGAATCGTCTGGTGTTGAGTGAAGGACGAGGTGTGACTGAAAGCCTTTCCACACTCATTACATATATAGGGTTTTTCTCCCATGTGAACACTCTGGTGCCTCATAAGGTGGGAAATCTGTGTATAAGCCTTCCCACACTCGTTACACTCATAGGGCTTCTCACCAGTGTGAATTCTCTGATGCTGAGTCAGGGATGAACTGTGGCTGAAGGCTTTGCCACACTCAGAGCACTCATAGGGTTTCTCTCCAGTGTGAACTCGCTGGTGCTGGGACAGGGACGAGCTATGGCTGAAGGTTTTCCCACACTCGTTACATTTGTAGGGTTTCTCTCCGGTGTGGATTGTCTGGTGCTGAGTCAAGGAGGAAGTGTGACAGAAGGCCTTACCACACTCACCACATTTGTAGGGCTTCTCCCCCGTGTGGATTTTCTGGTGGCGGGTGAGGTGGGACACCTGTGAGTAGAACTTCCCGCACTGGTTGCATTTATAGGGTTTCTCCCCAGTATGGCACCGCTGGTGTTTAATGAGGGAGGAGCTCTGGGTGAAGGCCTTCCCACATTCCTTGCATTTGTATGGCTTCTCTCCAGTGTGGATCCTCTGATGCTCAGTAAGCGATGAGCTCTGAGTAAAGGTCTTGCCGCACTCGCTGCACATGTAGGGCTTCTCTCCCGTGTGAATGATGTGGTGCTGAATGAAATACGAGCTGTTGCTGAACGCCTTCCCGCAATCATTACACTTGTAGGGTTTCTCTCCAGTGTGAATCCTCTGGTGTAGAATATAGTCTGAATGGTAAATGAAGGCTTTCCCGCATTCTGCACAGTTAAGTGGCTTCTTTTCTACAAATGTTCTTTGGCGTTTCAGGCTCTTTCTTGGCCCGTTCCTCTTCCGAGTCCTCTCTCCCACAGGCCCTCTTTGCTTCCTGATGAAGGCGGAGGTCTGCCTGAGGCTCCGCCCATGCTCGTGACAGCCCAGGCCTCTCTCCCCACAGACAGTTTCCTTGAGAGGAGCAAACATACACCTCAAACGCCTCTCCTGCTCTCCCCGGTCCTCCAACTGACGGCTCCAGGTCCAGGATGCCGCCAGCCTGGCATCTCCAAGCACTTCCCTTAAAACTCCCTCCCTCTCTCCCACTGGGGAAGTGGCCTCTTCAGAAACCCTCTTTTTCAGAAATGACTCCCAAGGAGCTGCAGAGCTGGTGTGCAAGGCTGAAAGACATGGAAAATGCGAATATCGTCTGCGTTGGAACCAAGGAAACTGATCAAGTTGAACTGACACTGGAAAACTTTAAAAGGCAAGTTTCAAAGTGTAAGTTGCTATTTCAAAAGACAGGAGAGACTCGTGTTGTGACATGGAAGGATGGCCTCAAAATATCCGAAAAATGAAAATGTTTTTTTTACAAATGATTTGACTTATTTATTTGAGAGAGTGAGTGAGTGAGAGAGCACAAACAGGGGTTGCGGCAGAGGGAGAGGGAGAAGCAGACTCCCCCGCTGAGCAGGGAGCCCGATGCGGGGCTCGATCCCGCGACTCCAGGACCATGACCTGAGCTGAAGGCAGATGTTTAACCAACTGAGCCACCCAGGCGCCCCAAGTTGTATATGTTTATGTATATGTTAACATGTGTATGCACGTGCATAGTGGGATGGAGGGTTTTCAATTTATTATTATTTACTTTTTGTTGTGGTAAAATACATACAACTTAAAATACGACATTTAGGTCATTTTTAGGTGTGCTGTTCCATTGCATGTATATACTCATGCTGTGGTACAATCGTCACCACCATCCACCTCCAGAATGTTTTCATCTTCCCAAACTGAAACATTACCCATCAAATACTAATGCCATTTACCCCTTCCCCAGCCCCTGGCCACCACCATTCCACTTTGGCTCTATGAATTTGCCTACTCTAGGCGCCTCATGTAAGTGGAATCATACAATACTTGTCATTTTTTTTTTTAAGATTTTATTTATTTATTTATTTGAGAGAGAGAGCGAGAAACAGCATGAGAGGGGATAGGGTCAGAGGGAGAAGCAGGCTCCCCGCCGAGCAGGGAGCCCGATGTGGGACTCGATCCCAGGACTCCAGGATCATGACCTGAGCCGAAGGCGGTCGCTTAACCAACTGAGCCACCCAGGCACCCAATACTTGTCATTTTGTGTCTGGTTTACTTCACTTAGCATCATGCCCTCAAGGTTTATTCACGTTGTTATTATTTACTTTTGTAATTAAAAAAATACAGTAAAGCTTTTGGGGTAAAATGAGAAAAGTAAATTTTTTTTGAGAGATAAGCAAGATTACGGGGAGATTTCCATTTCCTGCTTTATTTTTATTTACATTTTCAAAGTTTCTGCGATGAACACATATAACTTTAATTTGATCAAAAGATATCAATAAATAGGGGTGCCTGGGTGGCTCAATTGGTTAAGCATCTGCCTTTGGCTCAGGTCATTTTCTCAGGGTCCTGGGATCGAGCCCCACAGCAGGCTCCCCGCTCAGCAGGGAGTCTGTTTGTCCCTGTCCCTTCCCCTGCTCGTTCTAGCTCTCTCTCAAATAAATAAATAAAATCTTTTTTAAAAAAAGATGTCAATAAATATTAAGTGTATGTGAGGCTTTTACCGCACAATCTTGCAATCTGGAGAAAGGGAAGTGTAGAGAAGAGATGATAAACAGGAAGCCCAGCCATGTGGAATTTGTTGAAGGGGATGGATTTTTTGATGCTAGTAGATCTGTTCACGGGACACCTAACAATTGCACATTGTTACATGCTAACCACAGTGCTAGGGCTTGCTGTCAGGGGTACTGGGGAGCCATGGGAGGGCTATGGGTACGGGAGAAGTGGGATCAGCTCCAGGTGTAGAAAGACCCCTCTTGGGCTGTGTGAGATGAATGGGAGGGCATAAGACTGGAGGCTGGGAGGTGAGGGAGGAGGCCGGGATGAGGGTCCAGCCAAGGAGCTGAGGCCGGAGCCAGGGCTGTGGTACAGAGGACAGGGGACTGGGAAAAGTTAGGGGGCAGGAGGGACAGGACTGGGGACCAATGGGCTGTGGTGAACAGGAAGGAGGGGGCAAGTCCCACCCCACAACACGGTGGGCAGTGACGGAAACAAAGATGCTTCAACCCCCCCCCCCGCTCATGGAGTTTGTGGGCCAGTGGGGGGCAGACATCTGGCCTCCTATTCCCCACCATGTTCGGTGGGGTCCCACTTCTGGGTCTTTACATAGATGATTCCCAATAAAGAAACACTAATAATCACTGTAGCCTATTCTGACCAGTGGGTTACTGTGTGCCAGGTGCTGGGCTACACTTTTAGGTGTTAATTCATTGACCTTTCCCAACCCAGGGTATTGAGCCCATTTTGCAGGTGAGGAAATCGAGGCACAGAGGGACTAAATGACCTGCCTGAAGGTCACAGAGCCAGAAGTGCTGGAGCTGGGATTTGAACCCAGCACCCACAACTATGGCGGGTGTTGGGCTGCCTCATTCTTGTCACTGATCAAAACAGACAGGATAGGAAGATGGCTCACACCTGCTGGACAACCTTACCCACCTGGACAGGTAGCTTGCCGGGCTTCCTTCTTCTCCATTCTGGGCTCCTCCCCTCGCTCCAGACGGGAGATCACATCAGGTTTACACCCAAGAGGGCCCACCCCTGGAAAAGACACAAGATTTGGCCATGGCTGCCAGTCATCGGGAGGCCTCGGGGCTGGGCCCCAGGCCCTGGGTCTGCAGGGGAGCTGCATACATTGGGTGCCTAATGATTAGAAGGTCTAATGGTCCAGGTGCCTGGGTGGCTCAGTCGGTTAAGGGTCCAACTCTGGGTTTTGGCTCAGGTCATGATCTCAGGGTCCTGGGATTGAGCCCCACATTGGGCTCCCTGTTCAATGAGGAGTCTGCTTGAGATTCTCTCTCTTTCTCTCTCTCTCTCCTTCTGCCCCTCCCCTACTCTCACTCTCTCTCTAAAATAAATCAATAGGGCGCCTGGGTGGCTCAGTTGTTAAGCATCTGCCTTCGGCTCAGGTCATGATCCCAGGGTCCTGGGATCAAGCCCCACAATTGGGCTCCCTGCTCCGCGGGAAGCCTGCTTCTCCCTCTCCCACTCCCCTTGCTTGTGTTCCTGCTCTCGCTATCTCTTTCTCTGTCAAATAAATAAATAAAATATTTAAAAAGAAATCAATAAATAAAATAAATCGATAAATAAATCTTAAAAAAAAAAAAAGCAGCAGCTCTAATGGTCCATGCGAGATTCATTTGTTGAGTGCCTACTACGTTCCAGAAAGAGCCTGAGTCCTGACATCACTGCTTACTCAGAAACAGGGGCTTTGCAGATGTAATTAGTGAAGATGAGGTCCTACAGGAGCAGGCTGGGCCCTGAGCCAAAGACCGGTGTCTTTGTTTGAAGAGGAAAGACATACAGACACAATGGAAGGGAAAGGTCATGTGAAGATGGAGGCCAAGATTGGGGTGACAGGGGTACAGGGCAAGGAATGGCAAGGGCCGCCAGGAGCCTCCGGAAGCTGCATCCAGGAAGGACTCTCAGAGGGAGCAGGGCCCCGCCCACAGCTGGATTTTACACTTCTGGCCTCTGAACTGTGAGGGAATACATTTCTGCAGGGGACAGGTGGAAGGGACCGCGTTCTTTACACCCAAGTTGCGCAGAAAAGGGGTCACACAGCAGGCTGCCGGCTCTCTTTGGAAAGATCTGCTCCCATGGCTGCCCGTGGCTGGCTGGCGTCTGGGAAGCTGGATTTCAGGAGGGTTCCCAGCACTCCCTAACCTCCAGGAGGGGCTCCCTGTGCTTAAGCTGTTGGTGCAAACAACGTGGTTTCTGCTGAACACCTGCTTTCCTTCGGGGAGTCTGGAATTTTGACACGTGCCAGGCCGAGGGCGCTGACGTGACTGGCCCCCACGAAAAACCTGGGGCACTGATGGAGACTCTAACAAGTGTCCCTAATGGACAACTTCTCACACGTGTTGTCACGTCTCGTTGCCCGTCCTGTGTGACTCCACGGGGAGGGGACTCTGGCCTGGTCTCCCCCAGATCTCGTCCCACGTGCCTCATCTCTTTGCTGACTGTGCTTGGTGTCCTTGCGCTGCAGTGAATTGGGGCGGTGAGTACAACTGCATGCTGAGGCCTGCAGGTCCTCCTTGAGCCCCCCAACCTGGGGGCTTTCCTCGGGCCCCTGACGTAGAAGTTTAGGCGGGTTTTTGGTGAGTTTGTCCAGTGAAAGTGTGTGAGTGAGCATGGCTGAGGAAGGAACCTTCAAACCACCAGAGTTCACAGAGCAAAGGCAAGACAGAAGAATCAGAAAAAGAAATTGAGGAGAGATGGAGGTGGACAGAAAGACAGACCACTGAGGAGGCTGGAGTAGGGTCAGGGGGTGAGGACAAGGCCAGATCAGGGCTGGGCTGCAGGGACAGAGGAGGGGATGGGCAGAGATTGTTGGGAGTCGGAGAGGATGTGGTGGGCTGTTGGGGAGGGGGTAGGATGGTGCTGGGGGGTGACTGGTCTGGGGACAGGGGACCCAGAGGAGGAGGGGCAGTTCAGTGTGGAGACGCTGAGCTCAGGGTGAGTGTGACAGATGTGAAGGGCCTTGAGGGGGCGCAGGAGGTGGGTGGGTGGACAATGTAGGACTAGGGAGACACATTTGGGAACAGCATTTCTGTGTCTTGGAAAGATTCTAAGATGGAGCTAGATGACTGGAGGACATCCAAGGAACACTTGGAGTCTGAGATGCTAGAACAGGCATTCCAGGGAGGAATCTGAGGTCACCACACGTAGAAAGGGAAGCAAGAAGAGAAGGTGGGGGCACAGGCTGAAGATTTTGCAGGACAGGCAGAGGACTCCGGGCCCTCGGGGACGCAGGGACTCTAGGAGAAGCAGCGGAGAGACAGAGGGACAGACAGTGGCCAGCCAGGAGGGACCGGTAAAAAGAGCAGAGAGGGTACCCCATAACCTCAGCAAATACCTACTGTTGAGCAGTGGGTGGGCACAAAGGAGATGAGGGCAGAAGGGGGGCATCACGCCTCTTCCTGGGGAGGCAGGGGGCAGGGCCTCACCCAGTGACAGAAGGTTCTGGTAGTTCTCTAGCATCACGTCCCGGTACAACTCCCTCTGGCCAGGCCCCAGCTGGCCCCACTCCTCCAGGGTGAAATCCACAGCCACATCCTTGAAGGTCACTGATTCCTGCAAGGGACAATTTTACATGGTGGAGGGGCACATCCTTCTAGAACTCTGGGGCCGGGAGAGGTCATGGGTCAACAGCCTAACCCTGCTGGTGGTTGAACCAGCTCTAACACTCTGGGCTGGAACATACTGACTCAGCAGGTTTGAGATAACTGAATAAAAATGGCCCACAGAAATGCAGAAAGTTTTGGCCAGCTCCTAGCCCACAGGCTTCTTGGCAGAAGGTAGGAGAAAGCTCCCTTTTGCGTGACTCTTTACTGCCATCTGTTGGAAAATCGTTATAATATGCCAATTATTTTAGTAAATGACCGTTTACTGCCATCTGCATGAAAACTTCCACAATATACCAGTGTATGAGGTACATGTGGAACCTGCCACTGAGGTAAAGCACTCTTGTGCAGTGCGCAACCTGCACACCTATATATGACAGCCCTAAGAAACACTTTTTTTTTTTTAAATCAAGCCACTGTGTGCAAGAGTGATAACTAAGTGGCGCTCCATCCCAGACCCGAACTGGGATCCCAATGCCCATCCCTGACTCCAAGGATAAGGCTCGGGGGTGAAGCAAAACCATCCACTGCCCACTTCTCTCGGCAACTCAAAGGCTGCTGAGAGTTAGATTGGTTTGTAGACTGGGTCATAACGTCCCAACTCAGAGCATCCTGCCCCTCCCCCTTCCCCTCCTCGCTGCACCTCCCAGCCCCAGAGCCCCTCCCACCATAGCCTCTTCCCCAAGCCTGGGAGGAGCAGAAGATCTTCAGGCCACAGGCAGAGATGAGGATGGCCCTCTGGAGTCCACAAAATCATCTTGGGGAAGGGGAAGCCCAGAATCACCTGGTCTTCAGCCATCAGGGTCCTGTGGCCACTGCGTGGTCCTGGGCATGTGCCTCCAGGAGACAGGAGCAGGCCTGAGTCCGCAGAGCTGGAGGAGGAGACTGGAACACAGAGGAGGGTCAGTTCTCGCCCAGACAGACAGACAGATGCTTCCCTGAAGATGCCTCATGACAGGGGACTCTAGTCTCCCAGGAGCTGGAGCAAAGGCTCCGGACGGGCTGTCCGAGGCCCCCATTCCACACCAACAACCGCTAGCAATCAGGAGGCTCAGCTCACTGCACCTACATAACAGCTCTGAAAGACTAGTTTAACTAGAGTTTTCTCCAGAGAAGGAAATAGAGGCACAAGAGGTCAAGGCCCTTGCTCAAGGTCACAGAGAGATCAAGTATCAGAGCGCGATTCAGGCCCAGAAGTCTGGCTGCAGAGCTAAGCCGCCTTTTTATTTTTTTAATTTTATTTATTTATTTTAAGCCGCCTTTTTAGTCTTACTTTTTTTTCTTGTGGTAAAATGCATATAACATGCAATATAACATTTTAACCACTTTAAATGATACAGTTCAGTGGCATTTAGGACGTTCACAGTGATGTGCAACCATCACCACGATCTGGCTCCAGAATGTTTTCACCATCGCCCTAAAAGGAAACCTTATACTGTTAATCAGTCACTACCAAATCGCCCTGTTCTGTCCCAGCCCTCCAATGCCAGCCTCTGATAACTACTCATCGTTTTTTCTTTTTTAAAAAGATTTGTTTATTTATTTTAAAGAGAGGGGAGGGGCAGAGGGAGAGGGAGAGAGAGTCCCAAGCTGACTCTGCACTGAGCGCAGAGCCCAACTCTGGGCTCAATCTCACGACCCTGAGATCATTCACCCGAGCCGAAACCAATCAGTCACTTAACTGACTGAGCCACCCAGGTGCCCCTCATCTTTCTGTCTTAATGGATTTGCCTATTCTGGACATTTCATATGAAGGGAATCATGTAATATGTGGCCCTTTGTGTCTGGCTTCTTTCATTTAGCATAACGTGTTCCAGATTCATCCATGTTGCACCACGTATCAAGGCTTCATTCCTTTTTATGGCTGAATAGTATTCTGTGGCATGGATCTACCCCTTTTTTGAAGAGCTCCTTCTTCTTTTTTTTTTTTAATAGGACGTGGTGCCCCATGCATGACCCTGAGATCAAGACCTGAGCTGAGATCAAGAGTTGGACACTTAACCGACTGAGCCACCCAGGCGCCCCTGCAGAGCTCCTCCTATCTGCCTTACAAATCCTGCATAAGGATCCTGATCTCCCACTTAAGATGTTTAAAGAAAGGTTCCATCTGCTAGAATAAAGTTTAGAAAAAATCCCTGCAAAAAAAAAAAAAAAAAAATCTCTGCCAAAGAAAAATCAGTGTTTGGACTATGGTCACTTCCATCCATTCATCAAATATGCTCTGAGACTCGTGAGAGTGACAGGCTCATCTGAGGGCAGAATAATGTGCGAGATGAGGCTCTGCCCTAAAGGGGCTCCCTGCCTGGTGGGGGAGACAGGCCTGGACATAGGCCAGGTGGTGGGCTGAACAATGGCCCTACTCCTGTATCTTGTGGACGAACGTGGGATGTGATTAAGTTAAGCACCTCTAGGTAGGAAGATTATCCTGGATTATCTGGGTGGGTCCTAAATGCTATAATAAGTGTCCTTAGAAGAGAGGCCGGGGGCTATTTGACCTGGAGGAGGCGGCTACGTGAGGGAAATCAAGAGAAGCAGAGTTAGGGAGAGAAGACCCTGCCTCTGGCTTTTAAGCTGGAGGAAGAGGGCTCATCTAAGGAACGCAAGCAGACTCTAGAAGCTGGAAAAAAAGGCAAGGAAATGGATTGTCCCCTAGAGCCTCAGGGGGGAGCACCGCTCTGCTGACACCTTGATTTCAGCACGGTGAAACCCACTGCAGGCTTCTGACCTCCCAAACTGTAAGAGAACACATTTGTGTTGTTTGAGCCACCAAGACTGTGGTAACTTACGGCAGGAAGGGAAACTAACACAGTCCAGAAACGAAAAGACGTGGCCTCACACGTGTTTCCAGTTACACAGGAACACAAGCAGCTGAAGGCTGAGACCAGCGGGTGAAATTCTGATGAGGAAATGAGAAGCAGAGTCTTACAGACTCTCCCCTATCTCCTCGCCAGTCACTTAATCATTACAAAAAGAAGGTCACTTTAGCGCGGAGACGCCTGGCGGACACCACTGCAACCAAGTGATCAAGACTGACATGACCTGTGATGGGCAAATGGGCATCACGGGCTTCTGATCTGATGAGGACACAGCATCATGCCCAAGGTACTCCCACCAAACCTAAATCTCATCATGAGGAAACACTGATCAAATCCAGACCAAGGGACATTCTGGAAGTGCCTGGTCTGTAATCTTCAGAATTGCCAAGACCATCAAGATCAAAGAAAGACTGAAGAACTGCGTCAGGTTCACGGAGACTAAAGAGACCTAACTTTAGTTAGGGATTTTCTTTTGCCATTAAGTACATTATTGGGACAATTAGCAAAATTTGAGGGTCTGCAGATTAGCTAATAGTCTGTATCGATGTTACTGTCCTGATATGATCATGGTGCTGTGGTCTTGAAAGATAATGGCCCTGTTTTTAGAAACACACAGACTCGTGGGTAAGGGGGGCGCGCAGACACACAGAGGGGGACTGAACGGGGGTTGGGATGGTGGCGGGGGGGGAGAGATCAGAGAGAGATTAGAGACCCAGAGAAAGGGTAGCATGCTCAGGATAAGGACAGAGACAGAGGGTGTGATTGTGCAGAGTACGCGGGGGCTTTCGGGTCAGACACCCCGGATTGTGATCCCAGGCCGACCACCGTGACCTGCGAGAAGCCGCGGAGTCTGTTTCTTCACCTGCGAAGTGAGGAAACGCATCGTCTTCCTCCTGGGAGATCGCAGCAGTTCCGCGCACGCCTGACTCCTGGCAAACAGCAGGCGCCCAATTCCTGCGCGCTGAGATCGTCCGGAGCCGCGCGGGTGGCAGAGGCGCTCTGGGGATACCTCGCGAGTGATAGGAGGGGGCGGGACACCGCCCACAGCGCCCACCCAGGCGCGACTCGGGCCCGCCTCCCTGAGCGCTCGCGGGCCTGCCCCGCTCGGCCAGCACCCACACGCTCCGGCTCCCGGCCGCCAGGTAGGGACTCACCTGTGCGCCCCCGCGGGTTGCGCAGGGCGGCCAGGCCTTCCCTCCCTCTGGCGGGCCGCGGAATGCGCCTGCGCGGTCGCTGTCTCGGAACTATTAAGCCCTGGTTCTTTAAACGCGGTTTCGCAGCTGGACTACATTTCCCAGAAACCATTACGGGCTCACGCTCCTCCCGAGCTAAGGTCTCTAAAGGCGGGGGGAATGCTGGGAAATGGAGTCTGCGAGTACGACGTGGGGCCGAAGGGAACATGGTATTGAGAAATTTTGGCTGTACTGACCCGGCGAATATACCCGTTATAGCCAGTCTTTTTGTTGCCCTTCACAGGAGGGGACGTCATAGTCCATTTAACCCATCTAACGAAGTTTCCCCTTTAGCTGAAGTCCACAGGACACGTAGAAGTTGGCCCCATCTAAATTGATGGTGAACAAATTGAGCCTCTGTCACTAATTACTCACTACCTCTGGGCATCCGCTTCCTGTTTGCCTCAGTTTCATCTATCACCTCTTAAAGGGTGGTGTGATAAAGGAAACAGCTCCCTAAAGTGGGAGCTGGAAGATGTATATCCAGGAATGCAAGGATGGTTTGATATTGGGCTATCATATAATTTGCTAATTGATATATCAAAGTAATACCATCACATCCATGGATATGAAAAGGGTTTTGAAAACCTTCAGTAATAAGCCATTTCTGCATAAAGTTAATATATTTAAGAATAGGTCCATCTTGAATAGTAATGACAACAATCTTTTTTTAAAAAAAAGATTTTATTTATTTGAGAGAGAGAGAATAGGTGTCAGAGAGAGAGGGAGAATCAGACCCCCCACTGAGCAGGAAGCCCAACCCAGGCCCCATCCCAGGACCCTGAGATCATGACCTGAGCTGAAGGCAGACGCTTAACTGACTGCGCCACCCACACACCCAGTAATGACAACAATCTTAAGGAGTTCCTTGGTTCTCCCTTGTTTTTAATTACATACATATCATCAAAACCCCGTCTCAGGCTTAATGCTAAAAACCAAAACATCCCCATTAAAGTCAGAACAAACTGTCCAGCATGACCACTTTTGGAAGAACTATCAATGCAGTTAGACAAGAGAAAGAAAAGGTATCATTGGAACAGAGAAGTCTGGGTTGTCATTCTTCTTTAAATATGATATGATTGCTATCTTGGAAATCAGAGAATCAAATGAAACACTAAGATAAGCCATGGATAATTATGTAAAATTACTGGGTACAAGGTTAATAAAATCCCATAGGTTTTCTCTTTTCAACAAAGAATGATGATAAATCTAATGAAAAAAGGGGTTATTTGGATTTTAGTGCCATATTTGCCTGATAGATTGTAATCTCTTTGTGATCTGGAGCAGTTGTCTTCCACTCTGTACCTAGGTTTTCCTCTCTGTAATCCCTCATTGGGATAATGTGTGGCAAATAGCTCTTCTTCAAAGCCTTTCCCCTGCTTTCTGTGCACACAGCTAGACCACATTTCCCAGCCTCCCTTGCAATCCAGGGTGACCATATGACTAAGTTCTGGCCAATAAAGTGAGAGAAGTGAACATGCACGCCAAGCCCAGACCTGGCCCATTGAAACCTCTCACTTGTCACCTTCCACAGTCTTTTCCTTTCTGTGGATGTAGATGGAGACTATGACCCTGGAAGTCCTATGTTGAAAATGGAAGGAGCCTAGGGGCGCCTAGGTGGCTCATTGTTAAGCATCTGCCTTCGGCTCAGGTCATGATCCCGGGGTCCTGGGATTGAGCCCCGCATTGGGCTCCCTGCTCGGCGGGAAGCCTGCTTCTCCCTCTCCCACTCCCCCTGCTTGTGCTCTCTCTCTCTCTCTCTGTGTCAAATAAATAAATAAAATCTTAAAAAAAAGAAAAAAGAAAATGGAAGGAGCCTAGATCCCTGAATTGTCCCTTGGAGGGGGCCATCTCCAATCAGAAACCAAATAATAAAAAGTTAGTTTCAGTTATATGGACTCAGGGGATTGATTAGATAAATGATGGTATATCCGGCCTATGAAACGTTATCGAGCCTGAAATAATTATGATCAGGACACAATAACATGGCGAAAGACTTGTGAATGAAAGTTAAAAGAAGAAAAATTACAAAGTTATGTATCTTTCATGTTTATAAAGATGTAAAATATATGTATACACATGAGTAAAAGGCTAGATAAACCATTATCAAAATGAAATAAGATCAGCTGTCACTTAGTGACAACATGTAGTGGGCTTTATTAATTTATTTAACTCATACAACCACCCTGGGAAGATGTGTCCAACAGCCCCAGGGAGACCTTTGCACCCCCAAGGCTCAAAGATCCAACCAGCGACAGTGGGTCCAGGGAAACCTCTCTTCTCATCGCCAGGCTCCCCGGCTCTGCTGCCTCTCCATGCCCATGAACTTGGCCCTGGCTCAAGCCTTGTTCTTACCCTAGAGCTTCACTGTAATCTCATCTCAAACCTCCTGGCCCCCAGTGTCTCCCCTCCAGTATGTCCTCCACACACATCCCAGAAGAGTCCTTCTTTCTTTCCTTCCTTCCTTCCTTCCTTTCTTCTTTTTCTCTTTCTTTCTCTTTTCTTTCTCTTCTTTCTTTCTTTCTTTCTTTCTTTCTTTCTTTCTTTCTTTCTTTCTATAAAGATTTATTTATTTATTTTAGCTGGGGAGCATGCATGAGCATGGGGGAGGGGGAAAGAGAGAAGGAGAGAAGTGGACTCTGTGCTGAGCACAAAGCCTGACACAGGGCTCGATTTCATGACCCATGAGGTCATGACCTGAGCCAAAATCAAGAGTCAGATGCTTAACCGACTGCACCTCCCAGGTGCACCCCCCTCCCCCCCAGAATGGTCTTTCTGCACGAGAGCAGATCCAGTCCTTCCTCTGGCTGGCACTGCCCTCAGCAAAGTGTCCAGGCCTTAGCCTGGTACCTGAAGCCCTGTGAGCCTGGAGCCTGCCTTGCTTCACTTCATGACACTCTCTCTTAATCAACGCAGGTGGCCATAATAAAATACCATAGACTGAATGACTTAAACAACAGAAACTTATTTCTCACAGTTCTGGAGCCTGGAAGTCCTAGATCCCGGAGCCAGCATGGTTGATTTCTGGTGAGACCTCTCTTCCTTGCTTGCAGATGGCCACCTTCTCGATATATCCTCACATGGTTTTTCCTTGGTACAGGAGCCTATGGAGAGAGAGCTCTGGTGTCTCTTCCTCTTTTTATAAGGACATTAGTCCTGCTACTATGAGTCTTGTCCTACATTAGTCCTACTAGCTATGGGTCTTGTATGGGTTACTTAAATCCTCCTTCTAGGTGTCCTTGTCTCTAAAATGCGGGAGCAATGCCTTCTTCATTGGGTAGTCATGCAAGTTAAATGAGCTCACTGACATATGAATCTCATTGCCTGAAGCAAGTAGCATGGTCGCAACTGAATTCATATAGCAATCCCAGGGAAGGGTCCTGATTGGTCCTTCTTGGGTCTTAGGCCCACCCCTTGGACCAATCACTATTGCTAGGATTGGGGTACATGATAAAGACATGGTTACAGGCAGTTAGGCCCTAGTGTGATATGTGTGCTTGATGAGGATAGCCCAGGGCATGGTATGAGCACAGATGAGGGCCTCCAACCCACTCTGGGCAATTAGGGAGGACTTTCGGAGGAGGTCTCATCTTGGCTGTAGCTTGAAAGATAAGAACCAATGGACTAAGAGGCATAAACGTGACCAGTGAAGGCAGAGAATGAGGTGGGCTGTTCCAGGCAGAGGGAACAGAGAGTACAGAAGCCTAGAGGAGAGAAAGAGATATAAGGAGCTCTTTGTGGCTGGCATGCAAGTGTGGGATGTGGAAGAGTGCTATGGATTGAATGTTTGTTTCCCCCAAAATTCGTATGTTGAAGCCCTAACTCCCAATGTGACTTTATTTGGATATAGGGCATTTGGGGAAGTAATTAAGCTTAAATGAGGTCAAAAGGGTAGGGCCCTGCTCCAATAGGATTTGATGTTCTATAGAAGACAATTGGCACAGTGCTTTACAGGTAGGATCCTGTAGCAAGGGCCACAGAGCATAATGGTTAATCCCACTTATTCACTGAAAGTCATTAACCTCTCTGTACCTCGGTTTCCTCATTGTATATAAGGAGATAATAAATACCCAAATAAATGACATTTGAATAGGTTGCTATAACTAAAGCTATTACAACAGAATGTTACAGAAAACACCACCTTCTGTTCGCTATCAATATTATTGACATCAAATATTATTTTTATTTTATTTTATTTTTTTAAAGATTTCATTTACTTACTCGACAGAGAGCGAGCGAGCGAGAGCAGGAACACAAGCAGGGGGAGTGGGAGAGGCAGAAGCAGGCTTCCCGCCGAGCAGGGAGCCCGATGTGGGGCTTGATCCCAGGACCCTGGGATGATGACATGAGCCAAAGGCAGACGCTTAACGACTGAGCCACTCAGGCGCCCCTCAAATATTATTTTTAAAAATTATTAATACGGGGCGCCTGGGTGGCTCAGTCGGTTAAGCGCCTGCCTTCGGCTCAGGTCATGATCCTGGAGTCCCGGGATCGAGTCCCGCATCGGGCTCCCTGCTCGGCAGGGAGTCTGCTTCTCCCTCTGACCCTCCTCCCTCTCGTGCTCTCTGGCTCTCATTCTCTCAAATAAATAAATAAAATCTTAAAAAAAAAAGTTATTAATACTTCCCACCTCTTGACCTTCGTATGTGCTGTTCCCTCTGTCCGGAACGTTCTTTTTCTCTATTGCTCTTGGAAAACTGCATTTCTTGCTACCAGCTCTTACAGCCATTCCTATGGGAAAGTTTCCCCTATACCCATCCAGCCCAGCTGGAGCTGGTAAGTCAGCTCCCTCCCGGGGTTCCACCCGAACCTAGCGCTGATATTATAGTAACTGTATTGTAATTACTGTAACTGTCTCTCCTGCCCCAGATTGCGCTCTCCGAGAGCATTCATCACACTATAATTTCTGCACAATTTAATTATCCTTTTATTGTGCACTGCTCCCAGGAAATTCACAGAAAGTTAAGGGCGTAGCTGGACTTGCAGCGTGAAGAAATGTAAGAAACCAAAACAACACTGCTACCTAAGCAAAAAGCATTTTAGGGCCACCAACTTACGACCCCCAGGCCTCACCGGAGTGGGCTTGGGGCAGGACACCAGCTTAAGAAGTGAACGTGAAGTCCGGCATCTTTGACTTGTCTGCAGAAGCCTCGCCTGCCAGCTAGCATGCTCGGTGGGGGTGACGTCATGCGCGCCAGGAGTGACGTCACCGAGGCGACAGCATCCGTTGCCTTCACTGGAGGGCGCCTGCGTGGTAGTGGGGGTGGGGGAGCCTGGAAACTACCATTTCCAGACTGCTCTGGGTTGGAGCCTCTGCTCTTCCAAACCGCCCTGATCCAAGGGCTCCTTACTGCGCATGTGCCAAAACCGGTATCTTGGCAACGGAGGACTGGAGTCGGGCTCTTCGAGGGCATACCCCACCCCACCTTTAACTAGAGTGGCTCGGTAGTATCTATGGCAACGGGGGAGTTGCAGGGGGAGAGGATTCTGGGAAATGTAGTTAATTAGAGAATCTAGCGAGCTCTAGCTACACTTAACATTTCATTTGCCAATAATCTCTAGCATAAAAAATATAAGCAACACTCAGCCCCAGATGTTTCTCTGTCACTTCACAATGATAGCAAAACATGTCTTGGGTTGGTCCTCAGTATTCGAAAAAATTAGTTGCCTGCACTACTTATGGAGAGATTTCACATTTAAAAAAATCTGAATTTCTGGAGATCTGAAAACACTGGGCTGTTATTTCACCGCGACCGCAATAGAATGGAGCTGAGTACTTTCTATCCTCCGTGGATGCGACCTGCATTTCACTTTATCTTCCTGGACCCATCAATATTTGGGGTTTCCATCCCAGACCCTGGAAAAACCACCAAGCTCCTTTCCCTGGCATTTAAAGGCCCTCAGTATATGGATCAGTATCATCTTTGCAGGCTTCCTCCCCTTTCCGCCAACACTACCGTCCTCATTTATTCCACAAATATTTACTGAGATCCTGCTCTGGGCCAAGCCTTGTGCTGGGCACCGAATCTTCAGCTAAATTTGGTTTTTCTTATCAACGCCCATCCCTTCCACTGATGAGGTTTTGGAATATAGGCGAGGTTCAGTGCGGTGGAGTCCGGAGCTGACGACCAAGAAAGAATTCTTGAGACATCTTTGGTGCAAAATGGTGGTTCATTAAAGCCCGGGGACAGGACCCGTGGGCAGAAAGAGCTGCTGCCCTGGGGTTGTGAGGGGTGGCTGATTATATACTATAGGGTTGGGGGAGGTAAGGAAAAAGGGAGATTTCTGAAATAACTTTCATATGCTAAAGAAGATTCACAGGATACCAGAGGCCTTGCCATTGTCAAATTAAGGTTGTTTACCCCTCTAGTAAGGCATTAATAGTTGGGAACTTCCTGGAGGAACATTACACTGCCCACTTCAAGTGTCTGACTGTGGGCTGCAGGTTGTAAAGACATTTAATTGTATTTACATTCCCTTCTGGAAGCAATTGCTAAGGTTTTTTTTTTTTTTTTTTAAGATTTTATTTTTTTTATTTTTTATTTTTTATTTTTTTTAAGATTTTATTTATTTGAGAGAGAGTATGAGAGGAGAGAGAGAGCACATGAGAGGGGGGAGGGTCAGAGGGAGAAGCGGACTCCCCGCTGAGCAGGGAGCCCGATGTGGGACTCGATCCCGGGACTCCAGGATCATGACCTGAGCCAAAGGCAGTCGCTTAACCAACTGAGCCACCCAGGCGCCCTAAAGATTTTATTTATTTGACAGAGAGAGCACAAGCAGGGGAGCGGCAGGCAGAGGGAGAGGGAGAAGCAGGCTCCCCGCTAAGCAGGGATCCCGATGTGGGACTCGATCCCAAGACCCTGGGATCAAGATCTGAGCCGAAGGCAGACGCTTAACGACTGAGCCGCCCAGGCGTCCCTTGCTAAGGCTTTTAAGCCCTTCCCAATGGAAAGGCTTTTGTAAGTAACCTGAGGGAGACTCATATCTTGTCCTCGGATTGTGATCTCTGTAAGTTAACTATTTGTTTTTCCTTTAGGGCAGCCAGGAGTGCCTGAGGAATGTCACATATACCCCATGGTGGGGGGGGGGGTTGTGGGGTGTCAGCTTCTGCTTTGTCCTCAGCTTGCCCTCTGTTCCCTCATCACACCAAACATCTTCATTATCCAGATCCTGAATGAGATAGCAATAGTTTTGCTAGCAAGTTCAGAAACAGACGGATACTATGTTATCCAAATTTATTTGCTTTCTTACTTGGGGTTAGCAGGTAGCAAGAGTTCAGATAGCAAAAGATTTACATGAAAATGTATCTGAATCTATTCAGGAACACAGAGGGTGAAAATTTAGTTCAGAGAGGGAGGGGAACGTGTATTCTCTGCGTTGACTACTGCTGTCCCTCTTCCAGACCATCCTTGAGGGACCCACTATGGTGTTATCTCCTTTAGGATGCATTCCTCCTTTCAAGCTCTCATTGTAGGTTGTCTATTACTCTTGACGGCTCAAATCACTTCTACTTTGATGTAGGGTAACTGGTACCTACAGATGAGTGAGACCTTGTCCCAACCCTTGAGGAGCACCCAGTTGGGTATCCAGAGCTAGACACCAACTGGGAGGAGGGTCCTCCAGAAACTGACAGAGACATTGAGGAATTTGTCATGGACTTTATTAAACTTCTTTTCCTTTCCCCTTACAGACCCCCATACCACCGCCCTACTGCAGCAGGAGTTTTCGGTTTTGCCTGTACATAATAGCCCTGGTCAGAGAGAAAAAACCTGGAGGTTACAAAGAGAACTTCAGGTCCCTCCAGGTCAACCATCCCCCCCCCCCCTTCAAAACCACTTCTCTCCAATCATCAGCCTTATTTGGTTCAGCCTGTGACATCACGGGTATCTGGGCAGATTTCCAGGGTTCTCAGCCAATCAGTGTTGGTACATGAATGAGGAGGAGAGAAAATTTGGGACTGGGAGTGAGGGTAAAATGTGAAAACAGAAAGAGTGGGAAAGACTGGAGGAGACTCTGAAAGACACAGATATAGGGCGAGAGACTCATGGAGAAGGGAAAGACAGAAGGAGAAGGAAATGAGGAAAAGAGAGAAGCAGGTGTGCTGAATTGAACTGTGTCCCCCCGCCCCGCCCGCTCCCCCCAGATATATCCAAGTCCTAATCCCCAGGACCTGTGAATGTGACCTTGTTTGGAAATAGGGTCTTTGCGGATGTAATTAAGTTAAGGTAAGATGAGATCATTCGGGATTTAGGATGGACCCTACATTCAAAGACTGGTGTCCTCATAGGAGAAGAAGAGGGTGATCAGAGACATAGATGTGGAGGAAAAAGCCATCTGAAGAGGGGAGATGGGTGGGCAGAGATCGGAGGGAAGCCATGAGCCAAGGAATACCAAGGATGCCATAGAGACAGAGGGGCAAGACAGACCTTGAGCAAGAGGCTTAGGGAGAGAGAAACAAGATTCGAGAGAGAAATAAAGACCTAGCGAAGAAAGGGGGGGAGAGGTTCGAACATGGGGGAGGGGGAGAGAGCAGTGGGGAAGGTACTGGAGAAAGAGAGGCGAGGTGGGAGGGATTCAACCTGGGAGGCAGGGTAGGGGGGGACAGCAGGATTGAGACTGGGACAGGGGAGGGGAGGAGAAAGCCCAGTGGGAGAGGCAGAGAGAGGGAGAGAGAAGAGGACACAGACCGAACAAGCTCACAGTGGGAGCAGACATTCATTGTGCTGAGTGCTGATTTAACTCACCACCAGGCGCTGGGAAAGGAGGGTGAGGGGCAGGTGGAGAAGGCAGAGACCTACAGAAAAGGGGCCTGAGGGAAGAGGAGAGGGGCTGGAGGGGGCAACAGGTTGGCAGAGAGGAGGGTGAGGTCCACTTCTCCCCTCGGCACCATGGGCTCAGTGCTTGGGGCCCAATGGAAATGTTTTCATTTTAACCACTTTGAAAAGCAGAACAGAATAAATTAATATAACGACAATGGTGAAGAAGAATATATAATAATGAATTCAGCTCGGATGACATGTCTTCATCCAGCACATGCAGGAAATACAATTTTTAATGTATTTTTCTTTATGGAGGAAGAGACCCAGAGAGGCAAAAGTGCTGAGGACCCAGGAAAGACATAAGGTGGTCCAGGGGTGAGAGGAAGAGGAGGTGAGAGAGAAAGAGAGATGGACAGACAGACAGAGATGGGGGCTGGGAAAAGAAATGGAGAGAAGGAAGGAGAGGCAGAGACAAAGTGAGTGAGGAGGAGATTCCCAAATGACACCGTGGCTGATACAGGGCAGGGACATTTTTGTGGGGCCCAGTGGGGCATTTGGGAGCCTCAGGAGAGGGCAGGGATGACTCACGAAGCCACGATGACCCCGAAGGCAAGAATAGCCAGAAAAACAGCAATGACAGCACCACCATTCTGCAGGTTCTCCCCCACCTTCTGGTACTTCAGGGCCACGCGGGGCTGCCCGTCAACTGGTGGGGTGGGGGAGACAACCCTGACTTCCAAGTCACCACCCTTCCTTGGCCCGGCACCCACACCCACCTGCTCACCCAGCAACCTCAGCCTCTCACTCCCTCCTCCCTACCTGTCCCCCCTGCCCTCTCCTGGGGTCTGACTGCATTCATCCATTCCTCAAATTCTGTGTCCCAGGCACTGTTTTAGATGCTCTGGATACCTCCGTGAACCCCACTGGCAAACATCTCTGCCCTCGCAGCACCGACACGCTACCCAGCACACCCCAGTGACAGCGAAGAGCCCAGTGCTAAACACGACTCGTTGGCTAGGTGGTGGGAGGACGACGTGGGTCGTTCGACTGCCCATGAACATGAAATGCAAAATTCTGACAATCTCAAGACAAGACGAAAGTCAACCTGCATCTTAGCTGGGGACCCTGAAGATCCTTGGGAGTCCCATTTGGCATCTTCCAATCGTCCCCTCCCCCCGACTCTTTCATTCTGTCAGCAGAGCCTCTTGGCTCCACCTTCAGCATGTATCCAGCGTCTGATCCACCTCCTGGGCTATCGACCTGGTCCAGGCTCCTATCAAAGCTCCTCCCCCCGGGGTTCTCCGTTTGTCCTGGCCCTACAGTTCCCCACATGGCCGCCAGAGGGCGCTTGTCAAACACCTACGCCCTCTCCAGTGCCTCTTCCCGCAGAGCCTTCCCTAAATTCGCCTCTCATTCAGATTAAAAGCCTAAATCCTCACCACGGCCCCCCAGGCCCTGCACAATCTGGTCACCATGTGACTAGCTAGCTACTATACCCTTCTTCATTCATTTGGCTCTGGCCACAGTAGCCTCCCTCTCCTTGCTCAACCATGTTGTCCTTGCGCTTGCTGTTCCCTCTGTCATTCACACTGTTCCTTACTCCCTCACTTCCTCTAGATCTCAAACACCACTTCTTTAAAGAGGTCCTGCAATCTGCACTCTCTAAACTAGCACCGCCCCTCCCTTTCCCCCAGGCACTTTCTTTCAAACTCTTCTGTTTTGTTTTCATTAGGGCACACTTGCAATCTGGAATCAATCCATTTATTCGTTCCTGTAATTGTCTAACAGTGGTTCTCAGCTGGGGACAATTTTGTCCCCCAGGGGTCATTTGGAAAGGTCTGGAGACTAGAAATGATTGTCATGACTTTGGCTAGGGGAATATTACCGGCATTTAGTGGGGTAGAGGCTAGGGGTGCTGCTGAACCATCCTACAATACGCAGGACAGCCCTTATAACAAAGACTATCCAGCCCCAACTGTCAGTATTGCCAAGGTTGAGAAACCCTAGTTAACCCTTCACCCCACTAAAATGTGGGCAGTATGAGCCATCTGTCTTCCATTCTGCTGATCCTCAGTTTGGGGGCATAATGGGGTACTCGAAATACCTGGTAGTTTAACCACCATCCTAAAGGAGAAAATGGACAAATCCTCTTTGCAACTAGTCATTGTCTTGGGGGGGGAGGGGGGAGGTGATAAGAGAATCTCTTCTAGATTAAAAAAAAAAGTGGAAAAAAACCCTACAGTTCAATTATATGAGAAATCCTTTCATTGGGTCCTGGTTTGTACAAATCAGCTGCGAAAGCTATTTTGGGGACAATTAAGGACGTTGCAAAAAGACTTAGAATTACTTGATATTGAAGACTTGTTGCTAGGTTTTTTGGGTGTGAGAATGGCATTATGGTTACGTAGGAAATGTCCTTATTTTTAGAGGCACACACTATTTATGGGTGAAATCTCACAATGCTTGATTTCTTTTAAAATACCATGGCAATGGGGCGCCTGCCTGGCTGGCTCAGTTGGCAGAGAATGTGACTCTTGATCTTGCAGTTGTCAGTTTGGGTATAGAGAGATTATTAAAAAAAAAAAAAATACCATGGCAATAAATAAGTAAAGCACATGTAGAGGAATGTCCATTGTCAACATAATTTGATAAAAAGTGCTGTTTTAGAGAGTGTGATCAGGGAGTCATCTTTGAGGAAGTGAACTTGAAGACTTTACTGAAATAAAGGAGTGAGAGGAACAGTGTGAGAGAAGGAACAGCATGATTTTCAATCTTGATGGATATATGGGGGTTCACTGTACTATTCTCACTGATATAAGGATATACACTTTAAAAATCTCTGGGGGCGCCTGGCTGGCTTGGTCAGTGATGCGTGCAACTCTTGATCTTGGGTTGTAGGTTTGAGCCCCACATTGTACAGATTATTTAAAATTTTAAAAATATTTTTTAAAAATCTCTGAATGAATGAATGACTGAGTGAATGAATTCAGCAGATCCTTCTGGACTCCCCGGGTATGACACTGGTGAAAAAGAAAAATGTTTTTCTAGCACCTGCCATTCTGGTATTAGAGACATTTTAAAGTTACAGAGGAGTTTTCGCATTTAACAGTAGAGGGGAAGCAAATTTCAGAATGTGGAGCAACATCTGGGCCACACTGTAAGCAAGTGGTAAGTGCAGGATTCAAGGTTATATGTGGGAGATCTCAAAACCCCTATCTGCTGGGTCATGGCTGTCTTCATCTCTCATGCATCTCTGTCTTCCCCTGACCCCCAGGAGCTTACCAAAACAGTACTTTTTTTTGATACACCTGGGACTGATCTTCTGGCAATGTAAACAGTCTAAGACTTCTTCTTTTAGCAAGCCTGGAAAGGAGGGGAGGGAGAAGTACGATGAGGGCAGATATCAGAGGTCTGGCAAGGGGCAGGAAGCAGAGGGGAAAGAGAAGGGAGAGTTCCTTGGCCCTCCCGAATTTGGAGGTCCCATGTGCAGCAGAGGAAGCTGAGCAAAATGCACTGATTCACATTAAAAATAATTTTTAGGGGTGCCTGGCTGGCTCAGTCGATGGAGGGTGTGACTCTTGATCTCGGGGTTGTAAGTTTGAGCCCCACATTGGGTGTAGAGATTACTTAAAAATAAAATCTTAAAAATAAAATAAAAATTTTGAGGGCGCCTGGGTGGCTCAGTCGGTTGAGTGTCTGCCTTCAGCTCAGGTCATGACCCCTGCCTCTCCCTTGGCCTGTTGCTCTCCCTGCTTGTGCTCTCCCTCTCTCTGGCAAATAAATAAAATCTTTTAAAAAAGAAAAGTTCAACTCTCAAAGGAATTTGGGTAAGAGAGAAATAAATCTTTTGTTAAACCACTGAGACGTGGGGTTTATTGGTTACTGTGACCCGCTTATCCCATCCTAACATCCCCCCAAAATACTTTTTTGCAGGTTGCAACCACTTCCATAAGCCCTCAAAAATCAGATATCCCTAGATACTATAGCTTTGGGGAGGGGGAACCACCAGATAGAGTAGGTGATAGCGGGGCTTGATTTGGGGGAGATAGGGTGAAGAGGTGCAGAGGGGTAGAGAAGGGAGGGACAGAAAATAAATCCAGGACTCACGGCAAATTTTGCGATGGCAGGCTGCAAGAGAAAAGAGCTGAAGTGAGTTAAGTCGGGACAGCAATTTGAGAATTTAATGGGAAGGAACCAGGGGAGGGAGAAGTGAATCTGGAAACGAGAGCAGGGAATATTGGGGAGAGGCAGAGAAGGCTGAGTCACAGGGGAGGTGAGCAAGGAGTCTGGGAGAGAAAGTGGGAGAAGGGGATGAAGTGATAATGGGGGAGAGGGGAAGGGGCTTGATGGAGAGAGATGCTGCACCTTTCAGTTCATACGATTTTAAAACTTTCTTGAGTTCCTTGATCACTCTCTCCCTGACAGCCACCAGCTCCTCCAGCAGAGGCTCATCTGAGGAGAGAAAGAGAGAGAGAGAGAGAGAGAGATCCTTGTGGGGAGGGAGGCACCCAGCAAGCCCACCCCATCTGCAGCTTCAAAGAGATGAGGAAACCCCTTTTCATTCACCAGGAGTAACCAAGACTGGGTATTACTCAGGTCCACTGGGCAAATAATGTGGCCTGGGAGGTCTTGCATCTACCTTCTGATCCACTGTGGGGCCCTAGGACAAACTACCTTCCACTGGCCTCAGTTTTCTGATCTGGTAAGTAGTAGAATGGACTTGGTCACCTCTCTTTTCCTTTCCTCTGAGCTGCTCTCCTCTCCACTCTGTCTACACTCACTCCTTCATCCAGCTGATTTCATCCAGCTTCATGGCTTTGTATATTACCTAGACCTGCACTGTCCAATATGGCAGCCACCAGCCCGCATGGCTGCTGAGTACTCGAAATGGGCTAGTCTGAATCGAGGTTTGCCGTTAGTATAAAATGTATGCTGGAGTTTGAAGACATGGTATGAATAAAATAACTGTAAAAAACCTCAATAATTTTTATGCTGCTTGCATGTCAAAATGGTCATTTAGGTATTGGGCTAAATAAAATATATGAAAATTAATTTCACCTGCTTCTGTGTATCTTTTTATTTTTATTTATTTTACTAAAAAAGATTTTACTTATTTATTTGACAGACACAGCGCGAGAGAGGGAACACAAGCAGGGGGAATGGGAGAGGGAGAAGCAGGCTTCCCATGGAGCAGGGAGCCAGACGCGGGGCTCGATCCCAGGACCCTGGGATCATGACTTGAGCCGAAGGCGACGCTTAACGACTGAGCCACCCAGGCGCCCCTTCTGTGTATCTTTTTAAACACCTGGCTACTAGACAGTATAAAATTACATGTGACTCCTGCTTATGCTTCACATGATATTTCCATGGACAGTGTTTTTCTCTGTATACCAGTTCCCCCCACACTGATCTCCCTAGCCTAGATTGCTCACTGAAGTCCAGATGCATATAGCCAAATACCCCACTTAGGAATTCCACTTGGATGTCTGATGGGCACCTTATACTCAGTAAGTCCAAAACTGAACCCTGATAGACTCCTCCAAGCCTACTCCCAACCCCCGAGTCTTCTACACCTTAGGAGATGGGAGGTGCCTGATTCTAACTGTTCAGCGCAGTCCTTGGTGCTTTGACTCCTTTTTCTCACATCCTGCATGCAGTCTGTCAACATGCATGTTATATGAACAAAACCTGTCTGTTCAATATCCAAGATAGGGCACCTGGGTGGCTCAGTCGGGTCAGTGTCTGCCTTCGGCTCAGGTCATGGTCTCAGGGTCCTGGGATCGAGCCCCACATTGGGCTCCCTGCTCAGCGGGGGTTCTGTTTCTCCTTCTTCCTCTGCTCCTCTTGTGCTCTCTCTCAAATATATAAATAAAACCTTTACAAAAATATATCCAAGTTAGACAGGAATACTATCTCCCTCTCACCCCATCCCCTGCTACCACCCTGGTTCCAGCCATGATCATCTCTTGCCTGGGCCACTGTGGCAGCTTCTTGCTGGTCTGCCAGGCTCCCCCATGTCCTGCCCAAATCTCTTCTCCACAACCAGAGGGATGCTCTTAGAACCACAGTAAGCTCATCCATCTCCCCCTTCTGCTCAGAGCCCTCCCATGTGACCCAGAATAGAAGCCAAAAGTCCTCACCATGGCCTGGAAGGCTCTACCGCATCTACCCATCCCCGCCCCCTTACCTCTAGGACCTCATCTTCCACATCTCTCCCTCTCTCCACTCCAGCCTCCCTGGCTTCCTTGAAGTTCTGTGAATATGCCAAACATAGGCCCATCTCAGGATTTGCACTACCTGTTCTTCCTGCTTGCAGCCTTCTACCTCCTGGGGCTTCCCCCCCCATCCTTCAGGTCTGCTCACATGCTGACTTGTCAGTGACATCCCTCTTGGCTGCCTGACTTTATACTGCAGCCCCCACCCTACTCCTAGCACCTCCTATCCCCTGGCCCCTGCGTTATTTTCTCCATAGTATTTGTTCTCATTTATATTGTGCAGTAAAGGGTTAACTCAGCAGGTCTGGCTTGTCCAAACCCTGCATATTCCGAAAAAAAGGTTTGGTTCCTCTAAGTCCTTGGAATATCCTGCCTGTGAAGAGTATGTTTCTGGGGGCGCCTGGCTGGCTTGGTTGGTAGAGCATGTGACTCAATCTCGGGGTCGTGAGTTCGAGCCCCACGTTGGGCATGGAGCCTACCAAAAAAAAAAAAAGTATCTTTCTTTATTGGGGGCTTGGGCCATGTGGTAGCGGTTTGACCTCCGGAGGGGCTGGAGACCAAGCAGCTAAGTCAGCCACTTGGGTTCTCGGCACCAACATGACCGACCCCTAAATGATATAATAATAGTCAGTAAAATGATTGGCCAGAGCTCTTCAAAAATGTCAGTGTCATAAAAGACAAACGAATGCATGATCCCAGAGCAGATCAAAGATTGGAAGAAAAGTAGTGGTGGAAGTCATGACTGTGACCATTGGAGAAATTCGAGGACTGGATATTGGATAGTATGGAGTTTGCATTAAACTTCCTAGTTCCACTCATTGTGCAAGAAAATACCCTTCGTTGCTCTTGGGAGATCCCCCATTGAAGAAATTAGGGTTGAAGTGTCACTAACTCTTAAAGGGTACAAACACACACACACACAGAACAAACAAGGCATGTGTTAACATGTGAACAAATGGTGTATAGAGATTCACTGTACTATTCCTGCAACTTTTATAACCATTTGAATTTTTCTCAAAATACAAAAATCACCTTTCTGAAAGGTGAGAGCTTTAATTACTGCTTCCCACTAGAGCTTTAAAATTCCTGATGTTCAGGCCCAACGCCTGATATTCTGATTAACTTGGCTGCTGCCTGGGCTTCTGGAATGTTTGAGAAGTTCTCCAGGGGATTCGAGCGTGCAGCCTGAGTTGAGACCTGCTGCTCTAAACCTTGTCTGTTAAGGTTCAGATGGTAAATAGTTTCAGCTTTGAGGGCTAGATGGTCATTGTCACAACTATTCAGTTCTGCCTTGGGGAGCAAAAGCGACTGTAGACAATATGTAAATTATTATTGTTCTAATAAAACTTTATTTACAAAAACAGGGGGCTGGCAAAAGGATTTGGCCCCCAGCTGTATTTTGCCAACCTCTGCTCTAGGCACAGAGGCCAGATCAGCATCATAATCAGGTAGCATCATAATCTTAATAGCTAACATTTATTGAGCACTTACTGTTTGCCTGGCTTTGTTCTAAATGCACATGCACAAACTCATTTACACTTCTCAGTGCCCATGAGGTGAGTGCTATTATTCCCGTTTTACAGATTAGGAAACTGAGGCACAAAGAAGTTAAACATCCACAGAGCCCTCTACTGCCCTCTGCTGGGGAACGTCATAAGGCCCTCAAATGACTAACCTCCCTGGGGCCACCCAGGGGCGGTGGTTAGGAATATAATGTCTGAGCTGTGTACTTGGGACAAGTCACCTAACTCTGCTGAGCCTCAGTCATCCGCCCTGTAAAGGGCAGATCACAGTAGTACCCACAGTGATGAACTGTCCCTCGACTTTTTTGAGTAAAACACTTAGAACCCTGCCAGACACACACTAAAGGCTATATGCATGTGTTTTGTTTTGTCTTTAATATCAAGGGGTGGCGAGGTGGACTCATGGAAAGGGAGGACCGAGAAGGGGGCTGGGAAAAGGCTTTCCCTCTTAGCTCCTACCTCTTAGAGAATTAACCATTAAGTGGCTTGTTTGGTTCTTGATAAAGGACACCACATGTTCCAGGTGATCTATCCCTGGGGGCAAGAGGGAAGGAAATTCCAGTGGGTCCCTCAGAGAGCCAGGGAACACCCCCATCTTCTTCCAGGAATGGTCCCACCTTCCCCTCTTGGGAACGCAGTCCCCAAAGCGTCTGTCTCCCACCCAGCCTCGGGCAACCCCACGGGTCCCTCCCCCTCCCCCCTCCCCCCCGCAGTGCCAGGAACCCTCCCCTCTCCAGCACGCACCCACTTTCCCCACAAACGCGTTCAGAGCGTAGTCCCGGAAGAAAGGCCCCTCCATGCCCAGCAGCACGGCCTGGGCACGCGCCTGCAGCTGCTCCGGATGGAAGCGCTTGGGTATGAGGGCGAAGCGCAGCTGCCTCAGGGTCTCCTGCACCGAGTGGTCACACTGCAGGCAGCCCCAGCCTCCGTGGGCGCTCAGGCCCAACAGCAGCAAGAGGGCTGAGGCCAGAGGCATGGTAGGGCCTTTGTGACGTCACAGAGGGACGCTGGCCAGCCCCACCCCCCAGCTAAGGGCGTGGTCAGAGAGGCAGTGGGGGAGGGAGGAACACTGTGCAAAGGCACATGTTTGCTGAGCACCTACTATGTGCCAGGCAGGGTTCTCGAAGCTAGGGAGAGTCTAGAAAAACAGAGGTCTCTGCCTTGTCCCCCTGGGTCTTACATTCATTCAGTCAATGCATATTTATTGGGCACCTACTATGTGCCGGGTGCTGTTCTGGGAGCTAGGGCTAGAGTGGAGAGAAACAGGCGGTCCCTGTCCTTTCGGGACTTACCTTCATGAATTGAACAAATAATTTCTGGGCACCTACTATGTGCCAGGCTCTGTTCTAAGCACCCCCAAACATTCATTTGTTCAACAAATAGCAGTGGGGTACGCACTGAATAAGATGGCCGCAGTCTCTGCTCATGGGGTTCCGTCTAGCGGGGGTGGAAGGAGGTGTGTGGGGGAAGAAATGTAAAACCAGTAAACAGATTAGTAAATAAGAATGACAACCTACAGGGGCGCCTGGGTGGCTCAGTCGTTAGGCATCTGCCTTCGGCTCAGGTCATGATCCCGGGGTCCTGGGATCGAGCCCCACATCGGGCTCCCTGTTCCGCGGGAAGGCTGCCTCTCCCTCTCCCATTCCTCCTGCTTGTATTCCCTCTCTCGCTGTGTCTCTCTCTGTCAAATAAATAAATAAAAATCTAAAAAAAAAAAAAAAAAAGAATGACAACCTACAGTAAGGCCTGGGGAGCAAATAAGCAATTTGAGATGCTAGAGTTTCTTGGGGTGCTGGTGCCCCAAGAGGGGCGGTTTGTCTGTTGGGTTCCCTGCTCTGGTTCAGTGCCTGGCACCTACCAGGTGCTCCATAGATACTTATGGAATTCCATGAATCCACAGGGGATTTGTGTTTTCATAGGTTACTTGTATCATGAAAATCTCCAAAGCTAGAGAAAAGTTGTGGGAATGGTAAACACTTGAAGGTGCCATGATGACACTCTTCATTCATTGGATTTTCCTCTCCATATGTGTAAGATATTATATAGAGATTAATTATATTTTAATTTCTAGGGGCACCTGGGTGGTTTAGTTGGTCAGGCATCTGACTCTTGATCTCAGCTCAGGTCTTGATCTCAGGGTCATGGGTTCAAGCCCTGCATTGGGCTCCGCGCTGAGCGTGGAGCCTGCTTTAAAAAAAAAAAGAAAAAAGCTAATTTCTATTAAAAATGGGCAAAGGGCTTGAACAGACATTTCTCCAAAGAAGATATAAGAATGGCCAATAAGTGCATGAAAAGATGCATAACGTCACTGAGCAACAGGGAAATGCAAATCAAAACCACAACGAGATACCACCTCACACTCATTAGGATGGCTACTTATCAGAAAAACAGAAAAGAACAAGTGTTGGCGAGGATGTGGAGAAATTGGAACCCTTGTGCACTGTTGGTGGGGCTGTAGACGGGGATAGCTGCTATGGAAAACAGGATGGAGGTTCCTCAAAAAATTAAAAAAAAAAAAAAAGAATCACCACATGATCTAGAAACCCCGCTTCTGGGTATATACCCAAAAGAACTGAAAGCAGAACTCAGAGATATTTGTACACACATATTCACAGCAGCATTATTAGCAAAAGCCATACTGTGGAAGCCACCCAAGTGTCCTTCGACTAATGAATGGTTAAACAAAATGTGGGATATACCCACAATGGTATACTATTCAGTCTCAAAAAAGAAGGAAATTCTGACATGTACTACAACATGGATGAACCTTGAGGTCATTATGCTCAGTGGAATAAGCCAGTCACAGAAAGACACATACTGTGTGATTCCACTTATCGGGGGCATCTAGAGTATCTATAGTGAAACTCACACTGAGGACATTCAACGTTGGTTTGATTGGCTCAACCTACTCAGACTTTCCTAAATGCCCCCTAAGTCCTCCACTTCAATATCACCTCCTTCAAGAAGTCCTCCCAGATTACCCCCCTATAAAGCATGTCTTCCTCTGTTATTCTCTACTTTAGGGATCAGCACACTTTCTGTAAAAGACAGGTTGCAAGTATTTTAGGCTTTGTTGGCCACTGTTCTCTTGCTAATGCAACAGGAAAGCAGCAATAAGCTTTATGGAAACCAGTAGTTGTGGCTGTGTTCCAATAAAACTTTATTTATGGACACTGAAATGTAAATTTCATATAATTTTCATGTGACAAAAATATTCTTCTTTTGACTTTTTTTCAATCATTTATAAATGTAAAAACAATAATTAGCTTGGGGGCCATGATTTGCCACTAACTCATCCTCCTGTTGGTTTCTGTCATACCACCGATTACAACTGATGATATTTTTAAAAAGATTTTATTTATTTATTTGAGAGAGAGAGCCTGAGTGGAGAGAGGGGCAGAGGGAGAGAGAAGCAGACTCCACGATGAGCAGGGAGCCCAACGCAGGGCTCCATCCCAGGACCCTTGGATCATGACCTGAGCTGAAGGCAGATGCTTAACCAACTGAGCCACCCAGGCACCCCACAACTGTTAATAATTTTTTTTTGTCTCTCTCCCGTATCATCCAATAAACCCCTTGAGGCCAAGAATTATGTGTATTTTGTTCACCACTATGTCCCTAACCCCTTGGAAGGAATGGTATTTGATAGAGTTTTAATAAATATTTGTTGAGTGAAAGAAAAATGAAAAAAGTCAGCTTCCCTTCTGAGCCTCAATTTTCTCCTCTGTAAAATGGGACTAATACTATACCTGCCTTATGCCAAGGGTGAAAGGATGTAAACCAATGTTTGTGCTGTCCAGTATGTAAGCCACTGGTCACATGCAGCTGTTGAGCCCTTGAAATGTGGTGTGACTGAGAAACTGAACTTTTAATTTTACTTAATTGTAATTAATTTAAGCTAAGATTTGAAAAATGGATCCTTGGGGCTCCTGGGTGGCTCAGTCGTTAAGCGGATGCCTTCAGCTCAGGTCATGATCCCAGGGTCCTGGGATCGAGCCCCGCATCAGGCTCCCTGCTCTGTGGGAGGCCTGCTTCTCCCTCTCCCACTCCCCCTGCTTGTGTTCCCTCTCTCTCTGTCAAATAAATAAATAAAATCTTTAAAAATAAAAAAATAAAAAATGGATCCTCGATTCAGTTATTGGGAACCCTTTAATTATGCTTGGAACAGCTTGAGTCTGAATCTGCTTCTTCAACTGCCAATGTTACAAAATTTGAATAGAGATCAAGCATTTTTAATGAAAATTTAGTGTCGGAATTCACATGTGCTGTCCTGAGAACGTTTCAAGTCTTAGTACAGAAAAAAGTAAAATGTTTCAGTAATTTTTATATTGTTTGCATGTTGAAATGATAACATTTCATATATGAGTTAAATAAAATAGTATAATTAATGTCACCTACTTCTTTTTACTTCCTTAACATGGCTAGCAGAAATTTTGAAATTACATGTGGGGCTCACATGATATTTCAATTGGACATCGCTGGTCTAGCACATAGATGGTGCCCAATACATACCATTTGATTAGATGTGATTAAATTAGCTGGGGGTTGATGCGGGGAATCACATAAGGTGTAATGGGTAATTGGACCACGAGGGGGCGCTCACACCCGGATGAAATTCTCCCCTCACTCCCACCTGAGTCCCACCCGTGAATTCCTGTGGCCCTCGCCTACCCAGAATTAGCCACTTACAATCCTCGCTCATGCCATGGAGCCATTTGAGATAAGAACTGAGATAGGAACTTGCTGGCCTTCCCTCGTTCCCATTACTATGCCCCATGCAGGCAACGAGTCAAGGGACTATTTGCCCTAAGAAGTTGTCAGAAGGGGGTGGAAAACAAAGGTAGGAAAACAAAGGCTGTAAATCCCCCAGCTGCTAAGCACAAAAGCGTCAGGTCCAGGTGCGAGGCAGGAAGAATCAGGAAGCAGAACCGGTTTTGTTTCTCTGCTTATGCAGCCACGTTCAAGTGCAATTTGGTAAAACTTAGTTAAATCAGGGGCGCCTGGGTGGCTCAGTCGTTAAGCGTCTGCCTTCAGCTTGGGTCGTGATCCCAGAGTCCTGGGATCGAGCCCCGCATCGAGCCCCGCATCGAGCCCCGCATCGAGCCCCGCATCGAGCCCCGCATCGAGCCCCGCATCGAGCCCCGCATCGGGCTCCCTGCTCTGCGGGAAGCCTTCTTCTCCCTCTCCCACTCCCCCTGCTTGTGTTCCCTCTCTCGCTGTCTCACTCTCTGTCAAATAAATAAAAATCTTTAAAAAAAAAAAACTTAGTTAAATCAAACATCTGCAGATTTCACTGCCTGGCGAGTTCACTCTTTTTGGTGAAGAGGCTGAAGAAGTCCCCACAACTCGCCCACTAGGGGGCAAAGTGTTCAGCACAGTGTTGTTTATGGCGGGAGGGGGGGGCGGGGGGGTGTCAAAGGCAACGCGGTGTCCCTCACTGGGGAGGAGGAGGTGCCCCTGAGTGTCCAGGGCGGACGATTCTGCAGCCACCGGAAGTAACGGACGAGGCTGTACCCCTAGAAACTGGGGTGGATCAGAGTGGCAAGACTAGGAAACAGAGCTAGACCTTCCACCCAATGCTGTTGCTGTAGATTTGAGTTCCATCCATCCCAAACAAAAATACACAATGGGTAAGAACACCTACGAACAAAAGGATACAATGAACATGGCAGTGGCAACTCTAGCAGGGAAGGAACAGAGGGGTGGGTGGTGAGAGCAACGTGGAGTAACTAAGTAGGAAATAAATCAAACTGACACCAGCTTTGTGTGAACCAGGTGATTAAGCCTACTGCTGGGGTCAGACTGCCTGCGTTGGAATTAATTAATAATTAAGCTCTTTCACTTAATCAGTGGGTGGCCTCAGGCAAATTAGGTAACCTCTCAGTGCCACATCTGCCTCATCCATAAAATGAAGTGACAAGAGTCCCTACTTACAGGGTTGTTCCAAGGATTCAATAAGAACGTATAGAGTTTAGAACAGTACATAGCAAGCACTGTCTAAGTGCTGGCTATTTTTATAAGCTTTATGAAATGAAGATTATGATTTACTTAATCTTTTGTACCTGAGGTTATTAAAAATGGAAGGAAGGGGTGCCTGGGTGGCGCAGTTGGTTAAGCCTCTGATTCTTGGTTTCAGCTCAGCTCGTGATCTCAGGGTTGTGAGATTGAGCCCCGTGTCAGGCTCCACACTCTGTGTGGAGTCGGCTTAAGACTGTCTCTCCCTCTGTCCCTACCCGCCTCTAAAATAAGCAAATAAATAAATACATACAAAAAAATTGAAAAAATAAAAAAAAGGAAGGGAAAGGGGGGCCCCTGGAGCTGGGGAGGGGAACGAGATTCGAGAACGAGAGGAAACAATAGATTTGGAGGTGAACATGGGGACTTCTGAGTGTGGCAGGGGTGGGAGGACATGAAAGATGCCTGTATTAGTCAGGGTGGGCCAGATTATGCTGCTATGACAGGCAGTCCCAATATCTCAATGGCTTAAGAAAACAACTTATTTTTCACTAATGTCATTATGGCTGGCTGGTTGAGACTCTGGCAGAGGGAAAAGAAGAAGAAAACCCACATTCACTCTTAAAAGTTTCCATCCAAATTGAGTCACATGGCCATACCACACTTCATGAAAGTGAGGAAGAACGATCCTTCATGCACCCAGAAGGACTGAGAGTTGGAATATTTGTGAGCAGCTTGAATGACTGGCTCAAAGCCCTGTTTAAGCTTAGGGATCTGAGAGCTGAGACAACTTGTCCCTCAAGTCTGGGGCTGGTTCAGAGAAGTTACATCATGCCATCATGGTGGGCAGTGTAACAGACCCCTGTCGCTGTGTAACAAAAAAAATCCAAAACACAGTGCCTAAAAATAACAATAAACATTTGTTATCTCATAGTTTCTGTGGGTCAGGAATTAGAAAGTGGCTGAGCTACATACACAGGGCTGGCTCAGAGTCCCATGATGTCAGCCTGCGCTGTAATCATCCGAAGGCAAGACTGGGGCTGGAGAATCTGCCTCCACGGTGGCTCGCTCGCAAGCTGGTACTGGCCCTTGGCAGAAAGCCTCAAATCCCTGCTCTTACAGGCTTCTCAAAGGCCCACAAGGTATACCAGCTGGCTTCTTCCAGGGTGAACATTCCAAGAGAAAGCCAGATGAAGGAGCCATGTCTTTTGTGACCCAGACTCTGAAGTCACACACCATTACTTCTACCATGTTTTATTGATTAGAAGCAAGCTATGGAGTCTGGCTCACATTGGAGGGAAGGGGATTAGTCTCCACCCTTTGAAGGAAGGAGGATCAAAGAATTTGCGGATGTATTCTAAAACTCCCCCAGGCAGCCAGGCGGAATGGGGGGAGGTATGTGTTTGGCCATGGGAAGGCTCCGCACATGTTGGATAGGCTCAGCGGCATTATGGGAAATGCGGTGGAAATTGCTAGTTGACACCAAAATCTGGTCCCCCTTGAGCATGTACAAGTGCCACACACCACTCTAGTTACTCTTGTTTTTTTTTTTTTTTAAGATTTTATTTATTTATTTGAGAGAGAGAGAATGAGAGATAGAGAGCACGAGAGGGAAGAGGGTCAGAGGGAGAAGCAGACTCCCCGCCAAGCAGGGAGCCCGATGCGGGACTCGATCCCGGGACTCCAGGATCATGACCTGAGCCGAAGGCAGTCGCTTAACCAACTGAGCCACCCAGGTGCCCCTCTAGTTACTCTTGTTTAATCCAAGTAATTCTCACGACAACCCCACGAGGTAATAAAACACCTAACATTTATGGAGCACTTAGTACATGCCAAGCATTGTCCTAACTATGCTTTACACACGCCAACTCATTTAGTTTCACAACAATTCAAGGAGACAGGTACAGTTTTGACCCCCATTGATAAATGGGAAAACCGAGGACCAGAGAGTTTAAGTAACGATTCTTTTTTTTTTCTTTTTTTTTTAAAGATTTTATTTATTTATTTGAGAGAGAGAGAGAGAGAGAGCATGGGGGGGGAGGGTCAGAGGGAGAAGCAGACTCCTCGCTGAGCAAGGAGCCCGATGCGGGACTCGATCCCAGGACTCCAGGATCATGACCTGAGCCGAAGGCAGTCGCTTAACCAACTGAGCCACCCAGGCGCCCCATCTTTCTTTTTTTTTTTTTAATAAAGATTTTATTTATTTGAGAGAGAATGAGATAGAGAGAGAGCATGAGAGGGTGGAGGGTCAGAGGGAGAAGCAGACTCCCTGCCGAGCAGGGAGCCCGATGCGGGACTCGATCCCAGGACTCCAGGATCATGACCTGAGCCCAAGGCAGTCGCTTAACCAACTGAGCCACCCAGGCGCCCCATCTTTCTTTTTTTTTTTTTAATAAAGATTTTATTTATTTGAGAGAGAATGAGATAGAGAGCATGAGAGGGGGGAGGGTCAGAGGGAGAAGCAGACTCCCCGCCGAGCAGGGAGCCAGATGCGGGACTCGATCCCAGGACTCCAGGATCATGACCTGAGCCGAAGGCAGTCGCTTAACCAACTGAGCCACCCAGACGCCCTAAGTAACGATTCTAAGGGGGCACAGCTGGTGAGTTGCGAGAGCTGGGATTTGAACCCGGGCAGTCCAAATCCCGGGTGCATGCTCTTGACCACTGCACTATGTTATAAAGAAAACAGGGTATGCTTCATGCACCCGTTGCCCCTGGAGAAAGTTGTACTGCCACTTCAAAATTTTCGGAGGGTTCAATGCGCTCCATGACCCTCGTGGAGTAATTGACATAATATAGTGTATTGTCTAAATGAAGGGGATCTTGAGCACATTTAATCAGCACACAGCTTTAAAAAAAAGTCCTTATTTGACAGATGTGGAAATTGAGGCTTAGCAGGGTCAAGCCACTCCCGCTGGGCTGTGTAGGGAGGGACAGGAGCGGGAGTGGGGCCAGGCAGCCAGGATGAGGTCACTGGAGCCCTGCTGGGCCACGCTAATGGCCTGGTTTGGCGTTGGTGGGAGGCTGAAAGAATACCAGGGAAACGGTTGGAGGGATTTGGCATTGAGCCCAGAAGAGGTGGCAGATTAGAGGAGGCAGGTCCAAGGTGGGGTGGGGGTGGGGTGGGGGTGCGGTGAGTGGGTTGGGGAGCAGGGCTGGTATGGTGGGGAGGGGCGGGGAGAGTGGTGGGGGTGTGGGGGAGATGTGGGGTGCGTGGGGGAGGGATGCGGTCCCACAGTCCACCGCCCGGACCCAGCCCCCTCTCGCGTCCACACCGCCTGGTTGCAGAAGCAGCAGCTTGTCCTCATGTGCTGGTGTGGGAAGATGAATTGGGACAATTACTTTGGAAACGGTCTGGTGGGACCCAGGAGGTCTTGTGCATACGCGTCCGCGTACCGGGCGCCCACAGCCGCGCTCTTTGTAATGCTCCCAAGCCAGAAACAACCCAGATGTCCATCACCAGGAGACTGACTGCATAAACGCACGGTGCTTTTGTAGATCAGTAAAAGGGCATCGCCGTCCTTCAGTTTTCTAGTGACTGGTTGCAAAAATCACATGTTGCAGCTCTGTGGTTCTTAAAATATTTCAGATATTCTTGAACTATGAACCATCTTAACCTCACTGTCTTGCCAGATCGCCAACGCTGTACCTTCACTGCTAATGACCGTCCTCTTCACACGGGGACACGAACTTCCTGTCTGCTCTGCCTAACAATGTTCATTTGGGTCTGTGATGTTCTGTAAACACTGCCTTCCTCCCAGGGGGCCCCTGTAGCGCTAACCCATGGGTGAAAATACAAGGTTGGACCTTTCAACCACCAGAACAAAATTGTTTTAATTGACAGTTGCAGAAATGTGGAGTGGTTTTCCGCTGATGATCTTTTGCTAATGCAGTCGGCCGTATGTTTTGCGTGTGTGACAATACATCCTTGGATCATAAGAACAGAACACGATCCACACTGTGGCACGTTCATCTCATTCATTCATTCCGCACAGAGCTGGGACAAATGGTCGCCAGACGCACACCATGTTGGATGCATTTCTTACACATGACTTCAAGCCAAAGAAGTCACACAAAGGAGATGTGATCTGAGATTCCTTTGACGGAAAGCTCAGCACAGGCCAAAACAAACAACAGGATCAAGCAAACGGACCAGGAAATCCGGGAGGGGGGGGCAGGATGATGGAGAAGTGAGGGGGGAGGAGGGGGGCATCAGGAGGGGGCACAGGGTTCTGTTTTGTGACTTGCTGGTGACTACAAGGGTTTCATTTTATAGCCATCAGCTACGCTGCAAGTTGTGACTTCTAAAATCAATTAATATTTTATTCTTAGAGGAAGGATAATTGACTGACATGATCTGATCTACATTTTACAAAATTGTGGTAAAACACACACAACATAGGGCGCCTGGGTGGCTCAGTTGGTTAGGCGACTGCCTTCGGCTCAGGTCATGATCCCAGGGTCCTGGGATCGAGCCCTGCATCCGGCTCCCTGCTCGGCGGGGAGCCTGCTTCTCCCTCTGACCCTCCCCCGTCTCATGTACTCTCTCTCATTCTCACTCTCTCAAATAAATAAATAAATCTTTAAAAAAAAACCACACACACACAACATAGAATTTACCATTGGAACCATTTTATTTATTTATTTTTTGTTTGTTTATTTATTTATAAAAAGATTCCATTTATTTATTTTGAGAGAGAGAGAGCACACAAGAGAGGGGAGAGGGGCAGAGGGAGAGCGAGAAAGAGAGTCTCCAGCAGGCTCCACACCCAGTGTGGAGCCCAACGCAGGGCTCGATCTCACGACCCTGAGATCATGACCTGAGCTGAAATCAAGAGTCAGCCGCTTAACTGACTGAGCAACCTAGGTGTCCCTATTTTTTTTTTAAGTTTTATTTATTTAAGTAATCTCTACACCCCCACATGGGGCTCGAACCCACGACCTTGAGATCACGAGTCACATGCTCTTTCCACTGAGCCAGCCAGACCCCCCCCACAGTGCTGTGGCATTAAGTATATTGAGTACATCACCACCATCTGTCTCCAGACCCATGAGGACCTGACTCTCCATTCCCGTTCCCCTCAACCCCTGGCATCCAACATTTTATTTTCTGACTCTCTGAATTTAACTGCTCTAAGTACCTCGTATGAGTGGAATCGGGCAGTGTTTGTGTTTCTGTGACTGGCATATTTCACTCAGCATAATGTCCTCAAGGTTCATCCGTGTTGTAGCAGGTAGAGAGAATGTCCTTCCTTTTTAAGGCGGATTAATATTCCCCTGGTTGGAAGGACCACATTTTGTTTATCCGTTCATCCCTCGACAGATACTTGGGTTGCTTGCTTGCACATTATGGGTTATATAGCTTTCTGGTTGCGTGTAATATTTGGCAGTAAAAAAGCTTTAAAAATAACATGCAGGGCTATTTGCTGGGTAAATAGCACACATGCACACTTGAGCATTTGCACATGTGCGTGAGCGCACTCACGCACACACACACACACACCGTGGCCTGGGCCTGGGTGTCACCGTGAGACAGAGGTGGGGCCCATGACCTGTCTCCTGGGGCATTTCTCACACCCACGGGGTGGGGCGAGGTCACACCTACCCACCAGCTTCTCTCTACTTCAGTCACCTGCCCTGAGGGAGCTACACCATCTCTTCAGTTCCAGGTGGCCTCTGGGGCCAGGACACCTCTGCACACTCAGTGCCCTCCCCAGCCCCGGAGCTTCCCTGCAAACAGCTGCCCCCACTGCCACTTCCTTTCCTAGCACAGCTGGGCTAGTGAGGTGACCCCAGGCTGTCTGCCCTCCTGCAGTCCCCGCTGTCCTCCCCATTCCTCCAACTCTGTCCCTCACTGTTTTGCTCTTTTTGTCTCTCCCTCTTTTTGGGTCTCTGTCCCTGATCTCTGGATCTCAATCCTTCTGTGCCTTTTTTCTTGGCTTGCTTTTCCTTTTCCTTTTTCTGCCTTCCTGCCTTTCTTCGACCTGTGTTCAAGGAGCCACCTACTCTCTGTGGGACCTTGGGCAAGAACCTTCGCCTCTCTGTGCCCTCCCAACTGAGACACTACTGACATTTGGGGAGAGATGAGTCTTCTTGAGGGGGGGCATCCTATGCACTGTCATCCCTTGACCTTCACCCACCAGATGCAAATAGCACTCCACCCCAGTTGTGACAACCATAGCTGTCTGTAGGTATTGCCAAGGTCCCCCATTTAAGAACCAGTGAATAAACATTAGTCAAGAGAGTGAAGTGATCAAGAGAATGGGTGAGTGAAGACCTAATCACAGTGTAAAACTGTGGGGTTTCAGAAGACACCATCAAGAAAGTGAAAGGATGGGGTCACCTGCCTGGCTCAGTTGGTAGAGCATGCAATGCCTGATCTCAGGGTCATGAGTTTGATCCCCACGTTGGGCATAGAGCTTACTTAAAATTATATTGCATTACGTTAAAAAAAAAAAAAAGAAAGTGAAAAGATGACCCACAGGATGGAAGAACGTACTTGCAAATCACAGTTATGGTAAGTGACTTGACTTATATCCAGTATATATAAAGGACTCTAACAATTCAACAATTGAAAAAATAAATAACCAAATTAAGAAATGGGCAAAGAACTTGAATAGACATTTCTCCAGAGAAGATGTAGAAATGGCCAAGAAGCCCATGGAAAGATGCTTAATGCCATTAGTCGTCAGGGAAACACAAACCACAGTGATTGACCATCTCACACCACTGGGATGGCTATAATCAAAGAGTCAGATGTTATTAAGTGTTGGCCAGAATGTGCAGAGACTGGAACCCTCATGCATTGCTGGGGTGGGGGGCGGTAAAATAGTGCAGCTACTCTATAAAAACAGTCTGGATCTTCCTCAAAAACTAAACACAGAATTACCGTATGACCCAGCAATTCCACTCCTTGGTAAATATCCAAAAGAATTGAAAGCCTATGTCCACGAGAGAAAGAGTGTACATGCATGTTCAGAGCAGTGCTATTCACGATCATTGGGAGGTGAAAATGGCCCAAATGCCCATCAGCTGATGAATGGATAAACGAAATGTGGCCCATTCATGCAGTGGAATATTATTCAGCCACAAAAAGGAATGAAGCCCTGACACACGCTACAACATGAATGAATCTTGAAAACATTATGCTAAGTGAAAGAAGCCAGACACAGAAGACTAAGTATCGTAGGATGCCATTCATATGAAATGTCCAGAATAGGTGAATCCATAGAGACAGAAACCAGAGTAGTGGTGGCCAGGGCCTGGGGGCTGGGTGGACTGGGGAGTAATTGCTAATGGGTGTGGGTTTCTTTTGGGGGTGATAGTTCCTTCCCTGAACCTCAGTGTTCCCATCTGTAAAATGAGGATGTATTAATAGCTCTACAATATTTTTGTTGTGAGGGGCAAATGGGATGATGCATTTAAAGTCCTTATCCCATAAATGTGAGCTGGAAGCAGCAGGAGATGTATCCCATCGGATCCCCTCAGAAATTCTGATTGGTGGGGCGCCTAGGGTGGTTCAGTTGGTTAAGCATCTGCCTTTGGCTCAGGTCACGATCTAGGAGTCCTGAAATCGAGCCCCGCATCAGGCTCCCTGCTCAGTGTGGAGTCTGCTTCTCCCTCTCCCTCTGCCCTTCCCCCCCGCTCGTGCTCTCTCTCTCTCAAATAAATAAATAAATAAATAAATAAAATCTTAAAAAAAAAAATTCTGATTGGTGAAGACCCAGCCCCCTCCTTTCTCTCTCCCCCTGGCCCTAACCTCCTCTCTGGCCTCCCTGTCCTCAGTCTCCCCACTCCAGTCCATTCCCTCCGGGGCCCCAGAGCTGACCCTGCCCCTCCTTTGCGCATAGCCCTCCCATGGCTCCCTCCCCTCCCCAGGACAAACCTGGCCTGGCAATGGAGACACCCGGCCATACTCTCCCTTGTATCACCTTCACTGTAGACTCAAGCATTCGGGGATGGCCTGACTCACAACCCCATACCCTTGTCCATGCCAGTTTCCTCTGCCTCCAGTGCCCTCCGCATTCACTCCTTCCCCACCTGCCCAGTGAACTCAGTTCCATGCTGAAGTCAAAGCCTGCCGTATGCCCTTTGACCTAGCAACTCCAGTTCTAGGAATCTAGCCTTCAGATAACACCCAGACATGAGCTCAGAGAACTAGGCACAAGGACGTTTGTTCACTGCGGCACTGCTAATCATGGCAGAGGAGGGAATAACCTAAACATTCATCAGGAGGGGACTGCAGGATAAATCCCAGGAGGAGGCTGTGAAATAGGAGAATGGGATAGATGAGCATGAGTACAGGCAGATGCCTCTTCAAGATGCATTACTAAGTGAAAAATGCAAGGCACAAAACCCCATGTATTCTGTGCTCTGCACCTTCCCAGCTCACTGAGTGACCTTGGGAAAATTACTTTGCCTCTCTGAACCTCCATTTCCTTGTCTATAAAGTGGGATGTTCATAATCTCAGAGGTCACAGTAAAGATTAAGTAACGAAACATGCTGGAAAACATACAAATAGTTAGCATTCAGAAATAGAGCAAATAGTAAGCATTCAGAAAATGTTAGCTTTTTTCCCTTTTATTTTTTTTTGAGGGGGGGAGGGGCAGGGGGAGAGAGAGAGAAGCTTAAGCAGGCTCCATGTCCAGTGTGGAGCCTGACGCGGGGCTTGATCCCACGACCCTGAGATCCTGACCCAAGCCAAAATCAAGAGTTGGACGCTTAACCACCCAAGCGCCCCCAGAAAACGTTAGCTTTTAATATTAGGGCAGAGGTTGGAAACTTTTTCTGGGAAGGGCCAGATAGTCAATATCTTTGCCTTTGTAGACCATATGGTCCCTGTTGGAACCACTCAGCTCTGTTATTGTAGCCCACAGACGGTCGCAGATGGTGCATCAGCAAATGGATGCAGCTGTGTTCCAAAGTGTTTAATGGAACAGACAGCCGGCCCCTAGGCCATCATTTGCCAACCCCTGTATTAGAACTGAAAAAGAGGGGCGCCTGGGTGGCGCAGTTGGTTGAGTGTCTGACTCTTGGTTTCGGCTCAGGTCATGGTCTCAGCATTGTGGAATCGAGCCCCATGTCAGGCTCCAGGCTCAGTGAGGAGTCTGAGGATTCTCTCTTCCTTTACCCCTCCTCCCATTGTGCTCCCTCTCTCTCTCTCAAATAAATAAATAAATCTTAAAGAAAAAAAAAGAATTGAAAAAGAGACAATTATTTATTTTTATAGGCTTTGTATGCCTCTCTAACCTCTGAACTCTTGTCTCTCACAGTCCTTATCAGACTGCACTGGGGTAGTTTCTCTTTCCCTATGGGGCTCCAGCCCTCCCCACCAGCAGACATTGAACACTCCCAGGGCAGGAGCCTTATCTGAGCTACATGGGTCTCTAGAACCCAGCCTCCATCCCTGTTCTAGGAACACAGCAGAAACATTTATTGCATTCATTCATGGAGGCATCACACACCCCAACTACATGCCAGGTGCTGTTCTAGACCCTGAGACTATAACACAGACACAAACTCCTGGAGCTTATGTTGTAAAGGGGGAGACAGTCCATCAGTCAAATAGACACCCGAAATATATAAGTTATTAGATGGTCCCATGCACCCAAGGGAAGTAAATAAAGCAGGAAGAGAGGATGAGAGGTGAGGGAAGTGTTGCTAATTTCTATGGTTCAGCCAGTGGAGGCCTCACTGTGATGGTGGAGGTCAGGAAGGAGATGAGCGAGTGAGTCATGGGGATTTCTCAGAGACGAAACTTTGGGTGGATGGGACAGCAAGTGCAAAGATCCTGAGGTGGGAACAAGCCTGGAATTTTCAAGGAACGGCAAAGAAATCAGTGTGACAGCAACTGAGTGCGTTGGGGAAAGAGTTGAAGATCCGAGGCAGGGTCACAGGCTGGATGGGGGGGCACTAGAGGGACAGTAATCCCAATCATGAAGTCTCCAACCTCATGACCTAATCACCCCCCTCCCAAATTCTCACCTTCTTTTTTTTTTTTTTTTTTTAAGATTTTATTTATTTAGGGGCGCCTGGGTGGCTCAGTCGTTAAGCGTCTGTCTTTGGCTCAGGTCATGATCCCAGGGTCCTGGGATCGAGCCACACATCGGGCTCCCTGCTCAGCTAGAGGCCTGCTTCTCCCTCTCCCACTCCCCCTGCTTGTGTTCCTTTTCTGGCTGTGTCTCTCTGTCAAATAAATAAATGAAATCTTTAAAAAAAGAAACAAGTATTCCTGCCATCATTTCATCGGCCCAAGCAAGTCATAATGATAGGAAGTGCAAACTTACCAGGTCCTCCGAAGGAGAGAAAAAACTAAATATCTGTGAACACCCTACTACACCGCTTCAACATTTGCAGGTCGGAATTCATATTATTTTACTATATGTTATTTTCACTGTATTTCTCCTTTCTTTATTTTTTAAGCAGGCTCCACGCCCAATGTGGGGCTTGAACTCACGACCCTGAGATCAAGGGTCCCATGCTCTACCGACTGAGCCAGCCAGGTGCTCCTCCTTTATTTTTTAATTGATATTTAAAAATTGATTGATTATGTGTTAATTGATTTTTTAAAATTACCTCTACAGATACGTAATTGATTTTTTTTAGGTTATATTATCTGTGAATTTATTTCAGCAGAGTAAAAGGGTATGAGAAACATTTTTGTTGTTGTTGTTGTTTAAGGATTTATTTATTTTGGGGGGGTAAGGGCAGAGGGCAAGAGAGAGAGAATCTCAAGCAGACTCCACGCCAAGCACGCAGCCCAATGTGAGGCTTGATCCGATGACCCTGAGATCATGACCTGAGCTGAAATCAAGAGTCGGATACTTAACTGACTAAGCCACCCAGGCGCCCCAAGAAATGTTTGTTGTAAAAAGAGGACATGGCACACCCAGCAACAGGATGTACGTATGTTCACCCAAATCTGCATACAGAGGTAGGGATTGGCGGACTACAGCCTGGGGGCCAAAAACGGTCTGTGGCCTGACTTTGGGTGGCCCAGAGCTAAGAATGGTTTTATATTTTTGGAGTTGTAAAAAAGAAAAAAAAAAAAAGAATTAGAAGAATATGTGATAAAGGTCATATGTGGCCCATAAAACCTAAAATATTGGGGCGCCTGGGTGGCTCAGTTGGTTAAGCGACTGCCTTCGGCTCAGGTCATGATCCTGGAGTCCCGGGGATCGAGTCCCGCATCGGGCTCCCTGCTCGGCAGGGAGTCTGCTTCTCCCTCTGACCCTCCTCCCTCTCGTGCTCTCTGTCTCTCATTCTCTCTCTCTCAAATAAATAAATAAAATCTTTAAAAAAAAATATTAAAAAAAAAAACCCTAAAATATTTACTACCCAGCCCTTTACAGAAAATGTTTAACAACCTCTGTACTAGAATGTTCTTAGCAATCCTATTGTAATAAACTGAAACTGGAAGCCACACAAACACCCATTCACAGTTGGATGAATAAATACATAGTGTTATATTTGTACGGTGGAATGCCATCCAGCAGGGGTTGACAAACTTTTTCTGTTAAGGGCCAGATAGTAAATATTTTCGGCTTTCTGGGCCATATGGTCTCTACCACAGCCATTGTAGCAAACAGCTATAGACAACAGTGAATGAAGGGATGTGGCCGTGTTCCAATAAAACTTTATTTATAAAACGGGCAACAGGCCGGTTCTGGCCCCCAGGCTGTAGTTTGCCAACCCCCGCCACACAGAAATGAGAATAAACAACCTACAACATAAGCCCACGTGGATATGTCATGTTAAGTGAAAGGAAAGCCGGCTGCACAGTTCCCTTTACATGAAATTCGAGACCAGGAACGTTCTCCTCTATGGTGTTTGAAGTGAGGATGGGGCTGGAGTGTTCTGCTTTTGAATCTGGCTTTGCTGGCGTGCTCACTTTGTGGTACTTCCTTGAGCTGCGCACTTAGGACGGGAGAGCCTCTTTTGTGTGCGTGTTATTCCAAATAAAGGCTGGCATGGTCTGAGATCACGCACAGCAGCTGGCGCACGGCCGAGGCCCCCAGCCTCTCTCTGGAAGCAGGATCCGACCGGCTTCTCAGCCCCACAGCTGTTGGGGCTTCTCAGAGCGGCTGATGGAGTGAATTCGACGCGGTGGAAAAATTCTCAGATTCTTACCAGAACCATGCCTCCCTGACTACTCTCTGCCAGTTTCAGACCAGGAAATGAGCAAAAGAAAAAAAAACAAAACAAAACAACAAGTTAAAATACCTTCGAGATGCCAAGGGAAATGTCAAAAATGCCAGGTGATGAAATTCACGTTCATCATTCATAACAGAGAGGTGTCGACTCCTCTCCTTCAGGCTGTGACTCAAGTGTCCCCTACAGAGAGAGACCTTCCCAGGCCATCTGATGGTGCGACCATCAGAAGCTAGGAAGAAGCAAGGAAGAATTCTCTCCTCTGGATTTCAAAGGGAGCATGGCCCTGCCAACACCTTGATCTCTTCTGTCCTTCCACAACTGTAGGACAACACATCTCTGTTGTTCCAAGCCACCCGATCTCATGGCACTTCTGCATGGCAGCCCTAGGGAAAGGATCAAGTGCGTGTCATCATCTGACTTATTATTTATCTTGTTTATTCTCCCCCCACTGGGATGTGAAATCCGCAAGGGCCAGGATTTGTGTCCGTCTTGTCCACTGCCACATCCCCAGGGACTAGCCCAGAGCTTGTCATCATAGGTGATCAGTAAGTGTTTGTTGAATTAATTCATTTAGGCGTTCTGAAAACACAGAGCGAGCATTTTCTTTGTATCGATGCACTGTGGGGATGGAGGGAGCGTCTAGGCGTCGTTGATAATGCCCTCAGCAAGCTCACATGCTGAGAGGACAGTCATAAAACACAGACGAAAGTAACCAGACAGTCTGCAGGAAATGAGTGTGGAGGAGGAGCTCGGTAGGTCAGCAGACAGATCAGTGAGGGCTGGGCAGTGAGGAAACATTTTCAGGAGGAATCGGGATTTGAGGTGAGGACTGACAGGTTGAATTATGTCTCCCTAAAAAGATATTGAAGTCTTGACCCCCAGGACCTGTGAATGAGACTGTATTTGGAAATAAGGTCTTGGCAGACGATCAAGTTAAGGTGACATATTAGGGTGGGCCCTAATCCAATAGGACTGATGCCTCATAAAAAAGGGGAAGGTTGTGGGGCGCCTGGCTGGCTCTATTGGTGGAGCCTGTGACTCTTGATCTCGGGGTTGTAAGTTCGAGCCCCATGTTGGGGGTAGAGATAGCTAAAAGGGCGGGGGCAGGAACTTGGGCACGGACACACACATACAGAGGGAAGACCACGTGAAGGCAGAGAAAACATCACGTACAAGTCAGGAAGGCCTGAAGCTGAAGCTGCCAGAAGCTGGGGGAAACGCCTGGTACAGATTCTCCTTCAGAGCCTCACAAAGAACCCACCCGGCTGACATCTTGGTTTTCAGCTTCTAGATTCCAGAACCATGGACAAAACACATCTGTTGTCTAAGCCACCCAGTTTGTGGAGCTGGTTACGGTGACTCTAGTGAGCAATTCCAGATGGGTAAAATCCAGATATGTGGGGAAGAGCAGGGAACCAACGCTCAGAGGTTGAAAATGTCTGCCTCTGCTGTACTTCCATTTCCTGTTCTCAGAGTTCATCTCCTGACTGTGTTCTCTCTACCCCCTTGCTCAGCGTTTTAAAAAAACTATCACCGGGCGCCTGGGTGGCTCAGTTGGTTAAGCGACTGCCTTTGGCTCAGGTCATGATCCTGGAGTCCCGGGATTGAGTCCCGCATCGGGCTCCCTGCTCGGCAGGAAGTCTGCTTCTCCCTCTGACCTTCCTCCCTCTCATGCTCTCTGTCTCTCATTCCCTCTCTCTAATAAATAAATAAAATCTTTAAAAAAAAAAACTATCACCACCTGATATCATATCATATATCATATATTTTATTGCTTACTTGTTCATTGTCCATCTCCCCCACCCCCAGAAGGTGAGATCCAGAAGAAAGAGACTCTCTGTGTTGCTCGTGGTGGTATTCCCTGCCCTGAGTAGGTGCTCAAAAATTCGTGTTGGATTTTTAAGAATGCAGGCACTGGAACACGACGTTGTGGGTTCAAGCCCCAGTTCTGCCCCTCACTTGTTTCTCTCTGACCCTGTTCCTACATTGGCAAAACTGAGACAATGGTATCGAGAGGGCTAGACCAAGATGGTGTGTGTCAAGTTCTTGCCACATGTGGCTCATTTTCTTTTAATTTATCATTTTTTTAAAGATTCTATTTATTTATTTGACAGAAAGAGAGAGAAAGCACAAGCAGGGAGAGTGGCAGAGGGAGAGGTAGAGGCAGGCCTCCCGCTGAGCAGGGAGCCCAATGTGGGACTCGATCCCAGGACCCTGGGATCACGACCCGAGCTGAAGGCAGACACCCAACTGGCTGAGCCACACAGGCGCCATAATTTATCATTTTGAGATCATTTCAGATATCACCAAAAAAGTTGCAAAAATAATGTGAAGAATTCCCATAATTTCTCACCCAAGTTTCTCCAGTGTTAATGCCTTACATAACCACAGTAAATGATTAAAACCATGATATTAACCTTGTAAATTGCCTATGAACCAACCTACAGACCTTATTCAGATTTCACCAATATCCCAGTCCTGTTCTTTTTCTGATCCAGGATCTCACATCACAATTAGTTGTCATGTCTCCTTAGTCTCCATCACAATCTGTGATGCTTCTGTCTTTTGTTGTCTTTCATGACCTTGACCCTTTTGAGAAGTGCTAGCCATTTATTTTATAGAATGGCCCTCAGTTTGGATTTGTTTGATGTTTTCCTTATGATTAGATTCAGGTTATGCGCTTTGGGCAGGAACACCGTGGAAGTGATGCTATGTCCTTCTTGATGCATGACATCAGGAGGTCCACGATGTTGGGAGGTCCCATGACCGATCATATTAGTTTTGATCACTTGCCTAAGGCACAGTCTTTCTAGTGTCTCCTCTGTAAACTTCCTATTTTTTATACAGGGTTCATCTGATGCTAACTATTATTTATTATTTTTTCCAACACACATTTACTGAGCACCCACTAAATGCCCAGGTCCTTCCCAAGATGTTGTGGTGACCAAGATGAGTAAGACTTTTCCCTGCTGGAACATCATACTCTCATGAGGAAGATTGAAAGGTGGCCAGGAACTCACAAGAGAGAGAGACCAGCGGGTGACTAAGGTCTTGAAGGGTATTGCAGAGGTGCAGGGGGTGTGTACTGGTTTGTCTGAGGAAGTCAGAGAAGGCTTCCTGGAAGAAGGGATATTTGAGTTGGGTGTTGAAGGATGAATAGGAGTTCACCCAGGAAGAGGAAGAGAATTCTGGGTAATGGGAGCAGTGTTTGTGCAAAGATGAAAGAGACCACTTCCAGTGCCAAGATGAAGGTCTGGGTTATTGTTCTAGAAACACTGGGAAGCCATGAGAGGACTGTGAGCAGGGGATGATCAGGATCAGCTCTGGGTATAGAAAGACTTTCTGGGGCCCTATGAGGGACAGTCCAAAGGGGAGAGAGCCTGCAGGCCTGGGAGGAGAATAGGGTAAGGGTTCAAGATGGAGAGGAGGAGGCCTGAACTGAGGCTGTGACCAAGGGAATGGTGAGAAGGGCAGGGGGTGCACTGCTGGGAGGGTTGAGCAAGGAGGAGAGAGGCAGTGCCCCTGTTAACTAAACTAGATACATGGATATACAGACAGGCCATTTACTAAGAGGGAGAGTACAGGTATTATAGCAGGTTTGGCAGGAAAGATAATGACCCCATTTTAGTGTAAGTCGATGGCACATTTTTTTTTTTTTTTGGTAAACTCTATACCCAACATGGGGCTTGAACACACAACCCCAAGATCAAGAGTCGCATGCTTTTCCAACTGAGCCAGCTGGGATCCCCAATGTGCATGGAACATTTAAGAAAGATTTCCCTAAAAAAAAAAAGAAAAAAGAAAAAGAAAGAAAGAGAGGAAGGAAGGAAGGAAGGAAAGAAGGAAGGAAGGAAAGGAAGGAAGGGAGGGAGGGAGGGAGGGAGAAAGAAAGACTTCCCGGATGGCTGGCCCCAAGAGGTGTGTGGAACTGAAGAGTTAATCCCTTTGCTATTTGGAAAAGAAAGGGCTTGGCTGGAATGTCTTTCTCTCTTGCGCCTCTTATTTCCCTGGGAATAAACATAAGTCAGATAACATGGTCAAGAAAGTACCTGGCACTCAGTAAATACTCATTAGCTGGCAGTTCTGTGTGTATTTTTTTTAACGTAATGAGTACCTACCAAGTGCCAGACAATTATTATTATGGTTGGATGTTTTTTCCCTCATTCTTGCCTCTTCTTTATTTCTTCCTTTCCTCACCCCCAGTGGTAAGGCAGTTGTCTGGCACAATAATACATCCGTGTAATCTTAGGAAATATAGTTACTTCTGCAAGAGACGGGTTGGTTTCCCTGTAGATACTTCTAGAACTTTCCGTGATGGAAATGTTGCCTATCTGTGCCTTGGAAATGGTAGCTACCAGCCTCATGCAGCTACTGAGCCCTTGAAATATGGCTAGCAAGACTGAGGAATTGAATTTTTTTTAAAGGGTACTGCCAAATCCAACGTGGGGTTCAAACTCATGACTCAGATCCAGAGTTGCTCGCTCCACCAACTGAGCCAGCCAGGAGCTCCAGGAATGAATTTTCAATCTTATTTAATTATAATTCATTTAAACTTAAACAGACTCATATGACTGGTGGCTACCACGTCTGTTGGACAGTGTGATCCTAAAACTAAACCTACCCGCCCCCCCAGGAAGTGTAAAAATTTGCCTTGTTTTCCCCAAAGGCACAAAGCCTTAAGGATTGCTGAGGTGGCAGGGGAGGGGGAGGTGAAGGAGAGAAGAATAAAAAAGAGGGGTAAATTGGGAACTTCCTGTGTGAGTGTCAGGAGTATAAAGTGGATGAGTCAAGTAAAAAAAAAGGCACGCATCCCTCCTGGAACTCAGTGACAAAAAGACAAACAACCTGGTTCAGATATGGGCCAAAGATCTGAATAGACACTTCACTAAGGAGAAAATACAAGTGGCCAATAAGCACATGAAGAAAATGCTCAACATCATTAGTCATCAAGGAAGTGCAAATTGAAAACCACAATGAGACACAACAAAGCCACCACGATGGTGAATATTAGACAGTGTTAAATGTCCCAAGGGTGGGGAGAAGCCGGAACTCTCAAACACAGTTGGTGGGAATATAAAGACAAGCCTCTCCTCTCCTCTCCTCTCCTCTCCTCTCCTCTCCTCACAATGATATCTAATCATATAATAATATCTAGTAATAATAATAATAATCTAATAAGAAAGATGTCCACATCCTAATCTCCAGAAACTGTGAATATCTCCTTACGTGGCAAAAAGGACTTTGTGGATGAGATTCGATAAGGGTCGTGAGTTGGGGCAATTATCCTGGATATCATCCTGGATATTATCTTGGGTATCATCGCAAGGGTCCTTATAAGAGGGAGGCTGGAAGGTCAGAGTCAGAAGAAGGCAATGTGCCAGCCGAAGCAGAGGTTGGAGCAGTCAGGCCATGGAATAAAAGCATCCTTGAGAAACTGCAAAGGGCTGGAAACAAATTCTCCCTTAGAACCTCCTGAAAGGGGCACAGGTCTGATGGCACCTTGATTTTAGCCCTGGAAGACCCACCTTGGACATCTGACCTCTAGATCTAGACGGTAGTACATTTGTGCTGTTTAAAGCCATTGAGTTTGTGGGAATTTGTCACAGAAGCAATGACAAGCTAATACAGCCACCTTGGGAAAAGGTCTGGCATTTTCTTCTAAATTAAACCCACACCAAGTCCATGACTCAGAAGTTCCACTCTTAGGTTTTTCCTCAAGAGAAATAAAAACATACGTCTGCAAAAAGGCTGGCATAAGAATACTGATAGCAACTTTCTTCACAATAGTCCCAAGCTGCAAATAGTCCCAAGCTGCTTGTGTCCACAAGCAGAAAAATGGATAAACCCATGGGTACATCCATACAGAGGAGTAGTACACAGACCAAACTACTGACTCATACAATAACATGGATGAGTATCAAAAGCATCTCGCGGGGGGCGCCTGGGTGGCTCAGTCAGTTAAGTGTCTGCCTCTGGCTCAGATCATGATCCTGGGGTCCTAGGATTGAGCCCCGCATCGGGCTCCCTGCTCAGCGGGGAGCCTGCTTCTCTGTCTCTCTCTACCCCTCCCCCTGCTTGTGCTCTCTCTCTCTCAAATAAATAAATAAAATCTTTAAAAAAAAAAAAGCATCTTGTGGAGTAAAGGAAACCAGACACAAAAGATCACCTACACTAGAATTCCATTTATAAAAAGATCTAGAACAAACAGAACTCATCTATGGTGATAAAAATCAGAATAGTAGTTGCCTGGGGTGGGGTTGTGGGCATGAAGGTGGAGATTGACAGGGAAGGAGCAAAGGTAACTTCTTGGGCTGTGGAGATGTTCTGTATTTTCTTCTTTTTTTTTTAAATTTTATTTTGTTATGCTATGTTAATCACCATACATTACATCATTAGTTTTTGATGTAGTGTTCCATGATTCATTGTTTGCGTATAACACCCAGTGCTCCATTCAGTACGTGCCCTCTTTAATACCCATCACCAGGCTAACCCATCCCCCGGCTAACCCATCCCCCCACCCCCTTCTTTTTTTTTAAACGATTTTATTTTTAAGTCATCTCTACACCCAACATGGGGCTCGAACTCACAACCCTGAGATCAAGCGTCACACCATCTACCGGCTGAGCTAGCCAGGCAGGCACTCCAGCTATGTATTTTCTTATAGTTGTATATATATTTGTCCAAATTCATGGAATGGTATATTTAGGAGCTTTGTATTTTACTGTTTGTAAATTCTACCTCAAAAGGGAACCATAAACAGAGAATGAACTCTAGCTAATAAAGTGTGTGATGAAGTGTTTAGAATTGAAGTGTCTAAAGTCTGCAAAGTATTCTAATGAGTGGATAGGCAGCGGGGTTTCCCAGCTTGGGCACTATTGATATTTGGGGCCAGGTCATTCTTTGTTGTGGGGGTCGTCCCAGGCACTGTAGAATGTGGACCAGCACCTCTCCCACACACACAGGTCGTCACGATAAAAGAGTCTGTTTCCAGACATTGCAAAATGTCCCCCAAGGGGGGCAAATTTGTCCCTGGATCAGAACAGCTGAGATAGAGGGAGGGATACATGGATATATTTGTAATAAAATAAATATAGCAAATACCAATTGTAGAATGTAGCCAGGGGCTACTCATGTATCCACCAGGCACTCCCCCACCAACATTTCCATATGCTTGAGATGTTTCATAATAAAATATTAGGGAATAATGCACATGCCCTAAGAGCCATCAGTCTTTTTAGCGTCTACCCTAGCGAAAGACAGTTGGTCTGCATTCACAAGGATTCAACTGAAACATTCATCTTTCCTCTCATTTCCTTGTTTGTAATAGGAAAACACTGGAAACAACCTAAATGTTCACCAACCCCCTCAACCATTGATTGGTTGAAATAAATTCTGATACATCCACATTGTGGAGTTCTGTGCACTCCTTTTCGTTTTTGTTTTTAAAGAGAAAGACACGAATGTGCTGACATATTAAGTGCCTCGCTGCCCTCGGACCTCAGCAACCAGACAAATGTCGCGGGAGAATTTCAGGGCTGATGGATCCGTCCTGTATCTCGACTGTCTGTTTGCATTTGTCAGAACCCGCAGAACCGTGTGCTAAAGGGCAAATTTCACCTCGTATAGAAAAATGGTGTAGGTGTCTGTGATATAATTATACATTTGCATATGGATTATACCTCAAAGTGCCTGACTTTAAAAAAAAACAACAACAGGGACGCCTGGGTGGCTCAGTCGGTTAGGCGTCTGCCTTCGGCTCAGGTCATGATCCCGGGGTCCTGGGATCGAGTCCTGCATCGGGCTCCCTGCTCAGCGAGGAATCTGCTTCTCCCTCTGCCTGCCACTCCTGCTGCTTGTGCTTTCTCTCTCTCTCTCTCTCTGATAAATAAAATTAAAAAAACAAAACAAAACAAAAACCCAGAAAAACCCAACAACAACGATTCTGTGGAAAAAGCTTGTGGGTTTTATTCGATGGCAGAGGGAAGAACGGGAAGGTGCAGAGGGCAGGTAGGGAAGACAGGCTCCCAAGGCTTAGGCGTGAGCACGGTGTGTGCAAATCTCATCACCTAACACAGTGTGCATGGAAGAAGGGGCAGGAAGGACATCCCAAGGTGAGGGCGCTGCATGGCTCAGGCTGAGGCTCAGAGTGCGTCCTGGGGCAGGTGTGTCAACCAGGAGGCAGGAGTGCAGGGAACATGGAGGGGAGCAGTAGGGGAGGAGGCAGGAGGTAAGTTGAAACCAGACTGGGACTCTCAGCATTTATGGTTTCTATCCTCTCACCAGGCTGTTAACATATACACCCTGCCATATATTCGTTAATTATACACCTGCCTTATCTGTTCTCCCAGGCTCGTTCCATTCAGGTGGGCAGATGATTCCGGAGGCCTGAGAGACACTGGCAGCTATGCTGGGCTCTGAGGAAGGCAAGGTGAACCGATTCAGGTCTGTGCCCTTGAGGACCTCCCAGCCCAGCGGGAGAGACCAGCAGGTGAGCAGGCAATGCCCACGCCCGGGGAGGAGGCTACACGTGAGGGGCCACAGGCATGGGCAGGGCCCCTTGTGAGAAATCACGGAAGGCTTCCTGGAAAAGGAGGAATTGGGGGGAGACCTTTCCCAATGTCGGGAAGCCAATCTCAAAAATAACGATGGTATTAATAATGATAATAATAGCTGGCAACATTTATCGAGTATTTGCAATGTGCTAAAATCACCGCGCTAAGCACAGGGCAGGAATCCATTTAATCCTCCAGCAAAATATGGTGGATACTCTTAGCATTATCATGATCCCCCTTCTCATGGATTAGGAAAATTGAGGAATGGACTTGGTTTCCTGCCCTCAAACTGCCCGTGCTGTGGTTGGGGAGACAGTCACAGAGTCTCAGTCCAGGGAAACATGTGCTTTACTTGTGGCCGTCGAGGGCACTGGTGGGAATCCCAAGAGTGGGAGTGACTGCTTCTGGCTGGGGAAGGCTGGGGGGCTTCCAAGAAGAGACGACCCCCTGAGATGGATCCTCTGCGGGGGGTGGTAGAGCTGGGCACATAGAGTTTCGTCATATTTCAGTTCTTGTCTCGCTGTCCTTTGTCCATATCCCTGTTCTGCTTTCTTTTTTCTTTCTCCCGGCCCCACTCCTGGACGAACCTAGCATGTTGCGTTCATGCCTCCTTGGGTACGTGTAAACACTTGCAAACCAGACAATCTGCTCTGTGTAACTATATCTTCTACATCGATACGAAAGATGCATTTTATCTTTTCAATTGTGCCGTAGGATCCAGTTCTGTCTCTTACTTTTTCCACTCACCATTATGTTCTTAGCATCTTCCCCATTTCCATATGTAACTCTGATTTACTGCTTCTAGAACACCCGGGGGAATCCACTCCCTTTTATTTACTCACTCCCCAAGTGACAGGGCCCGTGACCACCTCTAGGTTCTCAGTCCCACCCGCAAGGAAGCCTTGGGCAGCTTTGGGCACATCCTCGCATGTCACCTGTGTATGCCTTCCTGTGGGTACTCGGAAATTCAACCACTGGGTTATGGTATAATTGCATAGTTAATGTCACAAAGTTCCGTCTGATCATCTAGGGTGGATCTTGAGGCCCTCACAGCATTTCTGCAGGCAGACAAGGGTGGAGAAGGACAAGCCAGCTCAAAGAGCTGAGCAAAAACTCAGCGTGTTCAGGGGTCAGGAAATTACAGGAGAACCTCCCCAAGGGGTGGGACCGGTCGCAGAATAGCCGTGTAATAAATACCTGACTGGATTGGTTTCTTTTTCCATTTCTTTCCTAAAAAGGAAACTAGGATTGTTGTGGGTGGCAGTTTGGTAACATGTATTAAAATCTTAGCTGCTTTATCCTCTGACTCAGCAATATCTGTGCGTGTGCATGAGGAAGTAGGAAGAAGGGTGTTCACTGGATTGTCATTTGTAAAAGTGAACGATGGAAAGCCACTGAAAGCCCTGAAAGATGGGAACCACTGGGGGGCTCTGAGAAGAGAAGGGACATGAGCTGATTTGGGGAATAGCCTGAGGGAGGCAAGTTGCTGAAGCAGAGAGACCAGAGAGGAAGTGACTACAGTGGTCCAGGCAGGAGATGATAGTGCGTTGGTTAAACCAGAGTGATGGCGGCAAGGGGTCAGATTCTGGATACGTTTTGAAGGTCAAGTTGACAATATCTGCGGATGGACTGGATGAAGGGGGTAAGGAGAAAAGAGGAATCAAGGATGATGTCAAGTGTTTTGGTTCGAGTGTGATCTAGAACCACCTGCCACAAGATCACCTGGGAACTTGTAAAAATGCAGATCCCCAGGTCCCACCCAGGTCTACTCAGCTGGCGTCTCTGGGGTGGGGCCTGGGAACCTGCCATCTGAGTGAGCTGCCCAGGTAAAGACTGGGGACTGGTGACCCCGAGGTAACCGTGGTGGACCCCTCTGGGGGGTGTCTGCTCAGGAATAGAATGTCAGTGGATGAGGCTCCCCACTCCCAGCCATGATTCTTCATCTGCGACACGGAGCCATGGATGGAGCCCGCCTCACAGGGCTGGTGCGCAATCTGAATGAGCTCATGTGTATAAAATATTTAAACCGGGGCCAGCGCATACAAGCTCTCAATAAAGGGCAGCTATAATGAGCGCCCTCTTCCAAAGATGATACATACTTGGTAAAGGACCAAATTGATCATAAACAAGCCACGATTTCCTGCAGACCCTACCACACCTGGCCCCATGTCGGGGAACGCAGGGACAAGGTGCTAAATCAGATCCAGTCCTGGCCTTCCAGAGTTCCCAGTCTTGAGGGCAAGGCAGTGCCAGCCCCAGATGGGCTTGACCCAGGGGAGTCAGAGTAGGACAGGCGAGGGGCAGAGCTCTGGGATCCCAGAGCGGGAGCTCCTGGAAAGCGTGTCCCTGACTGGTAGTGAATACATGAGTTCTAGGCAGATAAGGTGGGCCAGAGAAGAGTGCCATGGACATTTGTAAAGGTTAGAGATGCCTAGAATATTCCTGCGAGTGTGATGGGCTTAAAAAGCATCAGAGCAGTGTGGTAAAGTACATGAACTTCTGAGTTAGATGGCCTGAGTTCAAATCCCAGCTCTGCCCCTTTTCTAGCTATGTAATCAGGGACAAGTTTCTTCACCTCCCTGTGCTTATATTGGTTCTCCATCTGCGCATAACAAATGATTCCCCAACGGACAAAACTTCATGACTTAACACACATTTGTGATCTCATAGTTTCTGTAGGTCAGGAAACACAAAATTACATAGTAGGTGTTCTTTAAGAAGAATAGACCCCCAAATATTATCAGGGGTATGTGGGGTTTGGAAAGGAGATGGAGGATGCCGGTCAAGCGAAATGTTATCTTATTGTTTGATATTTCTCCCCCCGTCTTATGTAATTAAAGTAGCTTTAACTTGAAAAGAAAATAAGGTTTTTAAAAATAGCTGTAGTGATCCTCTGCTTCAGGGACTCCCACAAAGCCATAATCAAAGTGTTGCTGGGAGCGTGGTCTCATCTCATGGCTCAGCTGGAAAGGGTCAGTGTCTGTGCTCACTCTCATGGTTGTCAGCAGGATTCAGCTTCTTGTAGGCTGTTGGCTAGAGGTCAACCTCCTTTCCTTTCCCCATGGCCTTAAATGTGGCAGCTTGCTTTATCAAGACCACCTAGAGAGAGTCAGCTAGCAAGATAGAGGTCCCAGTCTTTTATAACCTCATTACAAAAGTGACATCCCATCACTTTGGCTGTATTCCGCTTGTTAGAGAAATTTCTCTCATTTATAAGAGGGAGAGAAACAATAGAATCTGACTCTAGATGCTTGTTGGGAGTTAAATGATGGAACATATATGTATAAGAAAGCATTTAGGATGACTAGGATATAACAAGTATCATAAAAATATTAACAATTATTATCTGGCCAGCCAGGAGTCGTCAGAGAAGTCTTCCCAGAGGAGGGAATTTTTGAGATGGGTTTTGAAGTATGAGTAGGAGCTCACCAGGTGACAGAAGTCCTACATCCATTCATTTTCTTAGTCAACAACTTTCCTGTGAGGCATCCTGTGTTCCAGATCCTGTGTTGGGAGATCCCAGGGACCCAACGAGTCTGACCCTGACCTTTGTGGAGCTAACATTATCAGGGATGTTGGTCAAACCCAAGACTTGTCCTCTAAACTCTCTAAGCTGGTAGAGGAGTCAGAGAGGGATACGAACCAGGGTGATCAGGGCAGCAACCGAAGGAGGAAGAGTAGGTGAAATACCCCTAGAAGGTCGGCACTGAACAAGGGCCTTGAAATGGCTGGTCTGATTCCCTCCATTTGCTGAAGCCCAGAGAGGGAAAGGCACTTGCCCAAGATCACACAGCCATGGAGGAGTCTCCTGATCCAGGACTCTGGGTATTTTGAGGGCCAGGTGAGATGCAAGAGATGCAGACCTCCTTGCAGGCCCTTCACTCAGAGACACCCAACACACACACACACACACACACAAGTCCCACACTCATATCTGCACACCCTCCACAGACAGTGATGCTGTTAGAGTCATCTGTCTCTAGACTTTATACCTCAGCCACATGCATAGCACACATCTCTGGAGACCCTACCCACCCCATGTACCAGTGGGGTGCTGGGTATGCTGGGAACACAGACAGACTTGGAGTCAGGCCCAGCCCTAGAGGGGCTGCTGGTCTGTAAAGGTACCAGCAGACAGATTGTTCCAATCTAGTGTAATCCGAGCATCAGTACGATGGAGAGGATATGGTGATCGGCATAGGATGGGAATGGAGAGAGACTAGGGAGCCTTTATTATTATTATTTTTTAAGATTTATTTATTGGGGGGAGGGGCAGAGGGAGAGAATCTTCAAACAGACTCCCTGCTGAGCATGGAGCACAAAGCTCGATCTCATGACCCCAAGATCAAAACCTAAGCCGAAACCAAGAGTCAGTTGCTCAACTGACTGAGTCACCCAGGTGCCCTGACTAAGGAGCCTTTTATACACCCAGCAAAGACTGGGCCTTGGGAAGTAGGCCTGGAGTTCTTGGAGTGGAGAGATGAAGAGAAGGAATAATAAGCAGGAGGTACATCATGTGCACAGATACGGGGGCATGAAAGGCCATTTATCTATCCGTCTGTCTGTCCATCTGTTCATTTGTTCATCTGTCGATCTATTTATGCATTAATTGATTCTTCCATCCATCTGCCCACTTATTTATTTACTCATCATGTATACACTCCATTCATTCATTTATCCCTCCATCTAAACAGTCATCCATTTCTTCATTGATCCATTTATTTATCCGTTCATCCATTTATTCATTTATTCCATCAGTTATACACCCATCCATTCATTCATTTACTCATAGTACCAACTGTCCTATCATCCTTCTCGAAATGTCACTGCCTCAAGAAGCCTTCCCTGACTCCCTTTTTAAAATAACAGCCCAAGCCCCTGCCCTCTCGTACCCTCTTTGACTTTTTCTTCATAGCACTTACCCTGATTTGCCAATGTGCTCTATAATTATGTGTTCACTTTTTCGGTCTGTGTCTACCACGAGAACACATTTATTCAGCAGGAGTGTGTTGAGCATCTCCTGTCTGCCAGGCTCTGTTGTAGGCACTGGGAACACAGCAGGGGACACGACAGACAAAAATCCCCACCAGCACAGAGCTGACATTGTAGTTGGGGGCATCAGACAATAAATAATGAATGTAATAAGCAAACTACTGACAGGTTGGAGGATGTTGAGGAAGGAAGGAAAGAAGGAAGAAAGAATGGAAAAAGCAAAAGAAAAGGCCGAGCAGGTGATGGGGTATCAGGAGTCCAGGGGAAAAGGTGCTCAGAAAAGCCTTCATGGAGAAGGTAATAAGGTAATAAGAAAGAGAGGAGGGGGTCACATGGTTAGCTAGGGGAAGAGCATGCCAGTGGAGAGAATGGCATATGCAAAGGCCCTGAGGCAGGGCTGAGTCTGGTGCGTTTGGAGCAGAGGAAGCAGTGGAGAGATGGCAGGAGATGATGTCAGAGAGGGGACAAAGGGGGCCAGACAGTGTAGGGCCTGTGGGCCCCAATGACGACTTTGCTTTAACTGAGTGAGACTGGTGCCGGGGTGGACTCTGAGCAAAGGAAGGACTGGATCTAACTTAGGTGTGAGCAGTTTCCCTCCACCTGTGTGTAGGAGTAGATTAAGATCTGAGTTCTGTGAGGGCTGGGATTATCTCTTCAGCTTCCAGAACAGGGAAACTACAGCCCACAGGTCAGACCTGCCCACGTCCTGCCTGTGAAAGCAAAGGTTTAGGGAAGCACAGCCAGACACATCATTTACATGTTATCTATGGCTGTTTACCTGCTGCAAGGGCTGGCGAGTGTTATAGCAGAGACCACGTGGCCCTCGAATCTGAAAATATTTACTGTCTGGCCCTTTCCAGAAAAAAAGTGTGCTCGCTCCTGCTTTAGAACAGGCCTGGCATGTAGTAGGCGCTCAATAAATATTTGTTGTCGCAGAACTGAACCCGTCATTCATCCGCGACCCTCGAGAGGCCGCCAGCATGCCCTTGTCTCAGAGCCAGGCCTGGCTCTGAGTCACATGCAGGAAAACAACAGCGCAGCAACCAAAAATAAAATACTGGAACCATTCAAATCCTTACCACAGAGAGAAAATACCCCAGGCAGGATTACAGTCAGGACACACAGTGACATTTAGCATGCTCTTTGTCCCTTCCTTTTTCTCTATTAAGATTTGGAGACACTGCGACTCTTGGTTTCAGCTCAGGTCGTGATCTCAGGGTTGTGAGATCGAGCCCCATCTCAGGCTCCGTGCTCAGCGGGGAGTCTGCTTGAGACTCTCTCTCCCTCTCCTTCTCCCTCTCCCACTCCCCCTACTTGTGTTCCCTCTCTCGCTGTGTCTCTCTGTGTCACATAAATAAATAAAATCTTAAAAAAAAAAAAAAAAAAAGGAAGTAAAACACCTACCCCCACCAGGCATGGGAGCTGTTCCCCCAATTTTTTTTTCTGGTTAAAGTCAGTAGAGCATCTGACTTTTGATCTTGGGGTTGTGAATTCGAGCCCCACATTGAGTGTAGAGATCACTTAAAAATAAAATCTTAAAAAAAATCCCCCCTGCCTTGGGGCACCTGGGTGCCTCGGTTGGGTGACTGCCTTCGGCTTGGGTCATGATCCCGGGGTCCTGGGATCGAGTCCCACATCGGGCTCCCGGCTCATTGGGTAGCCTGCTTCTCCCTCTGACCCTCTCCCCTCTCATGCTGTTTCTCACTCTCTCTCTCAGATAAATGAATAAAATCTTTAAAAAAAAATCCCCCCAGATTCTCTTCCGTATAGCAACCCCCTCCCTGGTTCTCCCGTCTCCTCCCCTCTCAGCTCCAGCATTTTACTTTGGTCCATGAACTTAGCTCCCTGAGGGCTTTTATCCCACACCTGTGCTGCCCATAACTCGGATTCTGCATAACAAGGTAATTACGAATCAAGAATAATGAGGTCTGTGCCAACTGGCGGAAATCCCTCTCCTCCTCTGGGAACTCAGAATGCTCCCATATTCCCATTTCCTTTTTCCCTGATACAACCACCCCGATATTCCATCACCCCCATTTTCTGAGCCCCCTCTCTATTACAGCTTATGCTACACCCACAGAGGAGTCAGACCTGGCCCCTGACAGCCCTGGGCTCACAACTTAATGGGGACAATTCCAGTGCTGGGGTGAAGAGATGGATGCGTGGTGGAGATGGTTTGACCGTCAAGGGAATGGGTTTGGGGCTTTCTCCTGATGAACCCCTGTGGCAGACTTGGACAGACTGAGGACAGATGGAGGGCTCTGAACTGGTTTCCTGGGTCCCGGCCACTGTCTGGTGGTTTCATAGAGTGATTCACATTCCAAGCTCTGGAGCCAGACGGCCTGGGCTCAAATCTGGGCTCTGATGCTTTCTAGCTGTACAATCTTGGGCTGCCTTCTCTCAGTGTCCTCATCTGTAAAATGGGTATGACACTAGTACCTACCACTTAGAGCTTAATACAGTATTACATTTAATACAAATATATTAATACATTTAATACATAAAGGGCTTAGCACTGTGCCTGGCACACAGTAAGTGCTAAATATCTATCACCAACTATTAAAGTGCTTAGCACAGGCATCCAGCTCATAGAATGTCCTCCGCAAAAGGAAGCTCAATATTACCAGTGATGTCATCAGTTACCCTATCGATTGAGCAGAAATAATGACATCTCCAATTTAGACTCTTGGTGGGCATGATGACATCACCAGTTGCCAGGTAGATTTAACCCTAGCTGGTATTGATGACATCACCAGTTACCAGGCAGAATATGGTTAGAATGCGAGTGCCAGAGCCTTCTTTCCTGTTTGAATTTCTGTTGTGTCCCAGTTCACACACTCTTCCCCGGTGCCTTCAGGCACATGGGATTTCATCTATTTTAGCCTTAGTTTTCTATCCGTTAAATGGGGATAATAAAAGTATCCATCTCATAGAATTGTTGAAAGAATCCAGTGAGTTAATACAACAGTCACAATGTCCAGCACACAGCTGGCACTCAATCAATAGCAGCTCCTGTTGTCTTCACTGCAGGAGGCTTTCATGGAGAACACTTTGGCCAGAGTAACAGGGGCCGCAGCTCTGTCTTGGTTAACAGCACAGACTCAGGGGTCTGATCTCCTGCAACCTAAGCCCAGTTCTGCCACCAGGAGCAGCCGGGAGACCCTAGGCATGTTGCTGGCCTGTAAAGTGGGGTAATGACAGGGCCAACCTCACAGGGCCGGCATGAGGATGCACTGGGATAATGATGGGCACGTTCCCAGCCCACAATCAGGCCTCATACATTGGAGCTGCATTATCAATCACTTCAGGAGCCCTCAGAAAAGGCCCCCCCTCCTCCCCGGAACTCAGTTTGCCTGTCTGCAAAGAGGGGCAGTGGCCACGGTAATCTCAAAGCTTCTTGCCCATAACGACCGCCTTTGCCATTGTCAAGCAAATGCGTTGGGAGTTGGACGCTTGCACCTGTGTCTGCCCCACCCCAACTCCATCTCTCTCCTCCCGTGTCTTTGATCCCCATCTCTTACCTCTCAACCTTTCCCTTTCTCTGGCTTCTTTCCCTTGTGGTAGACTTTCTCTCTGTCTCTGTTGTTTCTCTCCTGCGTTCTATCAGAAGGGTTTGTAGGGCAACGAATAACAACTGTAATAATAATTATCGTTTATTCAGCCTTTTCCTGATGCCAGCTGCACACTAGCTCTTCGCATGCATTAACTCGTTTAGTTCACACAATGCAAGGATTTGTTACTATTGATTCAACAAAAACTTATTGAGCGCCTACTGTGTTCCAGGCCCTGAGGATCTGGCACTGAACAAAACAAAGATTCTTGCCCTCTTGGGACTTATATTCTAGTGAGGAGACAGATGATAAACAGATAAACACATAAATACTTCCAGTGCTATGAGGAAAAACAAAGCAAAATCAGGGGAGAGAGTGATGAGGGGAAGTGGTTTATACAGAATGGTCAGGACAGGCCTTCCGGGGCAGGTGACAATGGAGGAGACCTGACACTGGAGGACAAGGAGAGGCAGATATCCATGCAGAACCGTGGGGGTGGGGAAGAGGATTCCTGATGGAAGAAACAGCAAATGCAAAGGCCCCGAGGCAGGGCATGCAGGAGGAGTGTTTGTGGAATTGAGGAACATCCAAGAGGCCAGGGTGGCTGGAAAGGAGTGACAGGGACCAGAGAAGAAGGTGAGATCAGACAGGGCCCCAGGGGACATTTCACGCAGGGCCTTGTGGGCCACAGTGAGTTCTTCGGCTTTTACTGAGATGGAGCCATGAAGCACAAGTTTCTGAGCAGAAGAGGGGTACAGTCTCAATAGAGTTTGACAGGATCCCACTAGCAGTATAGACTCTGTGTGTGTGTGTGGGGGGGGAGAGTGGAGGCAGGGAGACTATCATCCCCATTTTACAGATGCAGAAATCAATGGAGCTTCCAAAAAGGCCAGCAACTGGCCCAAGCCCACACAGCTGTTGAGCAGCAGAGCCAGGCTGGCAGGCTGGCTGGAGCTTGATTCACAAGCAGCCCCCTGCCGCCACCCCAGCTCCTCACTCCTTCTGGAGCTTCAGTGCACACCTGTAAAGTGGGGACACAGCTCAGAAACCAATGGTTCGGGGCTTTCCAGCAACAGGCTAGTTTCAGAGGTGGGCTCCACCTCAGGGTTCAGTGGGGCCTTTGCTTTGTGACCTTGGGAAGTCATCTGCCTCTCCCTGAGCCTCAGTTTTCCCATCTGTAAATTGGGAAGCATTAACTACCGTTTGGATGTATCATGGTGGTTAAGAGCATAAGTTCTGAAGTCAGATTTGGTGGGATCTGAGCCCTTGCTCTGCCACCTGCCAGCTCCATGCCTTTCGACAATTAACACCCTCTTTCTAAGCTTGGGTTTACCTCATCTGGAAGATGAAGATCTTAATTCCAAGGGGTAGTTGTAAGGATTAAATGAGATCATACAGGTAAAGCGCTTAGCACAGCTTCTGGCATACACTGGGCACTCAATAAATGATCATTATTATTACTGACGGTATCGCCCACACCTCCGTGGTGGGTGAGAGCCTGGGAGAGTGCCTGGTACGCGGTCGGCGTTCGACAAAAGTGAATTCTCTCTCTTGTCTCTCCTGCCCGCCGGCTCCCGGGGGACCCAGGCATTCCGGCCTCCAGCCGCCCCCCCACGCCGGCCCTCACAAAGGCTCCCATTCATGCCGCGTGCACAAAGCGGAGCATTCACCCGTGTCCCTTGGGCCTCCGGCCCCCGGCCGCCCCCCACAGCTCGCCATTGGTCGCCTCCCCTGCCCGTCAGGCCTGGGGTCCTGCCCACGACCGCGCCGCCTGGCTCCGCACTCCGGCGCCGTTCTTTTCCCACGGCTGGCACACTCCGACAACTTCTGATTGGCCCGGTCCGCCAGCCGGTCCTCCTGATTGGCGGGCGCGTCCCCCACGGGCGGGGCCGTAGCTTGTCGCAGCGGGCGCCGATTGGCCCCTGCCGCGCTCGTGTGGGCGGGGCGCTCCTGGCGGGCCCGCCCCTCTTTCTCCCCAGGCCGAAGCCTCGGGACGGCCCTGGAAGCCGGTGAGTGCTCGGGGCCCGCTGCCCGCCGGAGGCGGCGTAGCGGGACTGGGCCCGGGGAGGCTGGAGCCTAGGGGCTTCGGATAGGGGCCCCGAAGGCCGGCGCGGGCGGCGGGGGAGAAGCGGTGACGCGGCCACTCACCTTGGGCGCGCAGCGGGACGGCGGCGGGGGGGCGGGGCGGGCGTCTACGTTCCCCCCCCCCCCCGCCCCACTCGATTTCTTACTGTGTGTAAGGCCGGATCGGGGTCTTCGCTGGAGACCCCGGGCCTATTCCACAGACGGGGAAACTGAGGCTCGCTTTGGGACCTTGGACGCTTTAATACCTGAGTCATCGCCTTCAGTCCTCCGCCTCCAGATAAGGTGTCTCTGTTCTCACGTGTAAAAATCGCAGACCAGGGGTCACGACTGGCAGAGACAAAAGGGTAGGGAAAGACATATTTGAGCACTAATGATGTACTCTGGCGCTTTTATTTTTACAGCTAAATAATTATATTAACTCGAGGTGGGTTATATTGTACCCATTTTACAGGGAGGGGAAAACTGAGGCTGGACAGAGGCAGTGACTGCAGGGAGACAGGGTTGCGAATAACACTTTGGAGATCAACTGTGTGCTGGGTCCCTTAACCTTTTTAATCTCACAGTAGTCCCCTAAAGAAGGCTGTGGTCCTATGGTGTAGATGGGGAAGCAGGTTCGAGAGAGTTAAACAACGAGGAAGAGGAAATTGATCCCTTTAAGTACCCAGTACCCCAAATTCCTCTTTAGAATGACAGAAAACGGTGTGAGCTTGAATCCCAGCTCTCCCTCTTACTGACCGTGTGACCTTCAGCGCATTACTTCCGCTCTCCGTGCCTCACTTTCCCCGTTGGACGAACGGAGATGCTGATTGTCCCTATCATATTGTTGTTTTTTTTTTTTTGACAGAGAGAGAGAGACAGACAGAGAGCAGAAGCAGGGGGAGCAGCAGAGGGAGAAGGAGAAGCAAGCTCTCCGTTCAGCAGGGAGCCAGACCTGGCGTTTGACTCCAGGACCCTGGGACATGACCTGAGCTGAAGGCAGATACCTAACAGCTGAGCCACCCAGGTGCCCCTCACATTGGTTTTTAAGATCATTCTATGAATTAAAACTCAGCTGTTCTAAGAGTAGAAAAACGTCGGCACAGAGTAGGTGCGCTTACCACTACTTAGTCCTCATTCCACCCATGAGAAGACTGAAGCTCCGGAGGCCAGAATAACACTTTGTGGTCTTCTTTGGTACTCCTAGTACTCTCTGTGGAATGTGTTGTCCCATTTCCGGGATTGGGGAAACTGAGGCTCAGAAAGATCAAATGATGTCGTGAGGCACTGCTTGTTTAAGCTTGGGCTGGGAGCCTTTTCTCCCACATTATCTTATTCATTTCTTTGGCCGCAATTCACGCAGAGGGAAGCTGAGGCCCAGAAAGCTTGAGCGGGATTCGAACCCCGGAGTCCTCAGCCCTCTCAGCCGCGCGGGTCCTTGATTTTTGCCTGCCGGGAGGAGGAGGGGCCCCTGGTGCTGCCGCTGCCGCCGCTGTGACCCACCTGGCAACAGACTCATCTCCGCTTCCCCCCATCCCCCAGTGAAGGGCCTTGCAGCTCCAGGACCCGCCCCCTTCCCCGAGCCGGGCAGGTGCTGGGTGACATCAGAGCCGGGCTCCCTCCGGGTGACGCGACGTGGCCCCGCCCCGCGCTGGACCGCGGAGGTAGTCGCACCTGAGAGCTCAATCGGCCCGGGGATTCCCGTGCCCCCTCCCCATCTTCCCGATTCCCGCACCGGCCGGCGGCCCCAGGTAGCCCCGAGGATTCGCGAGTTGAGGGGGCGGCCACAGGGCTCTTGGGTCTCGGGGAAATGGGGGTTGGGCGCTCGGATTCCTGGATCTGAGGAGGAGAGTTGGGGGCCAGGAATCCCAGGTCTGAGTGAGGACAGCACTGGGAGCCTGGACTTCTAGGTCTTGAGGGACAAAGGCACTGGGCCCAGGACACTGGGTCTGGGGGCCCGGACTCCCGGTCTTGAGGAAGGAGGGGCTGGGGGGCCGGATTCCTGGGTCTGAGGGAGGAGGGGCCGGGGGCCTTGACTCCTGGGTCTGAGGGAGGAGGGGGTTGGGGGCCTGGACCCCTGGGTCTGAGGGAGGAGGGGCTGGGGGCCTTGACCCCTGGGTCTGAGGGGGGAGGGGCTGGGGGCCCAGATTTCCGGGTCTGGCTACCGAAAGGACTCTTGAATACTAGCACTAGGCTGAGGTCAGCGGGCTGGATGCCAAGGGCCCGGCCCCTGCCTCAGGGGCGGATCCCTGGCTCCTTTTCCTTTTCCAGCCCAGCAGTCTCTGCCCCTCCCAGGGCAGGTGAAAGCACCTGCCCTGGTGACAGTAATGAGCCCCGGCAGAGGTGTTCCTGCCGGCTAAGGAGGGTGGGGCTGCCGGAGGGGCTCAGCCATTTGGAGCCAAGGCCTGCCGGCCCTCCCCATCAGGGCTGATGTCAGTCCTCAGGGTTTGGATGTCCCATCATCCTCACCTCTAGCCCGGCTGCCGTGAGGTGAGGGGGCCCCCGGGCTCATGGGTCCAAGGGAGAAGGGACTGGCGGCCCAGACTCCTGGCTCTAGGCAGGGGAAGCGTAGGACTGGATGATTGCAAAAACTCCCAAACCTTTCCTGGTCAAAGGCCACAGGCTGGAGGGGGAAGTGGGTGGGGTGGGGTAGGGTGAGGGTAGGGGCAAAGTCCCAGGGATGGGGCTCAGCTCTGGGTGGATCAGGGCCACATTGGAGGCCGGGGGTTAGCCTTGGCAATTGGGAGCCTGGGGAGTGTGTGAGGGGGGCAACACCCTGCTGCTTGAGGGCAGGAACCATCCGTTTGAGACCTGAGAGCACCAAGGGCTGCTGGTGCTGGGGCCTGTGTAAGGGGTCTGGGTGGAAGTGGGATGTGTGGTCTGGAGCCGAGTTTCCAGGTGGGAGAGGCTCTGAGAGAAAGCCAAGAGCCTGATGGGACCAGATATGGGGATGCCTCAAGAGGAGCTGGGTGTTTGGAGGGACTTCTCCACGGGTGTGTTGGAGGTGGGGGGCCTGGAGGGCAGAGGCAGAAACATTGAGGTGGGGCAGACAACTATTCAGGTATTCCTGTGACTGGTGCGGATGTTTGAGGTGGAGGGAGAGAATAGAGGCAGACTTCTTCGGGAACAGGGCCCAGGCAAGGACAGGGAGGGCATTTTTCCTGACTGGTGCTTAGACTGCCCTGAAATTGCTGTGGGCTGTTCACTGCTGGTTTGTGGGCCCTTTGAGGGCGGGGAGGGGTCTAGCACATTCTGGCTCACCCAGTGTCTCCATTACAGCGCACAGGTCACACTGGGTTGTGGCCGGCTGAGACTAGAGCTGGATCAGCCCAGACCAGGAGCTCCTCAAGGTGGGGCCCCATCTGTAGCATCTCGGGGTCCCCAGACTTACTCCAGGCAGAGCCCGGCATCTGAACAGCCTCACGGAATGTTGAGTGAATGCAGGAGCAAATGAATGGGGCTGCTCTCCCCATCATAAAGAAAAGGAAGCCGGGTTGCAGGGAAGGAAGGAACTGATAACTAAGGCATGAGATTGTTCTGCAGTTGCGGGGTAGGCCGGAGGTGGTTGAGGAACCTGAGTGACAGAGATCAGATTGATGCCTTCCTAGGGCTCACATCTAAGAGGCTGAGGCCCTCATCATGACTCAGTCTGGCCCTCTTGGTCCCCGATCTTACTTCACCTACCACCTTCTCCCCCTTGTTTACTTGGCTCTAGCCACACTGGCTTCTCACAATGCCACAGACACACAGGCACACTCCTGCCTCAGGGCCTTTGCACTGGCTCTTCTCCCAGCCTGGAATGCTTTACCTCTCAACATTCCCATGGCTCACTCCCTTCATCTTCCTCAGGTCTTTATTCAAATACCACATCAGAGAGGCCTTCCCTGGCCATCCCAATTAAAACTGCAGTACCCCTCAATCCTAACATCCCCTGTTCCCTGCTTTCTTTTTCTCCTTGGCATTTATCACATTTAACATACTATATAATTTACTTATTTATCTTTTTATCTGTCTCCTGGGATTAGAGCATCACTACCCAATAAGAATATAATGCAAGGGGAGCCTGGGTGGCTCAGTCGTTAAGCGTCTGCCTTCGGCTTAGGTCATGATCTCAGGGTCCTGGGATCCAGCCCCGCATCGGGCTCCCTGCTCAGCGGGAAGCCTGCTTCTCCCTCTCCCACTCCCCCTGCTTGTGTTCCCTCTCTCGCTGTCTCTCTGTCAAATAAATAAATAAAATCTTAAAAAAAAAAAAAAAGAATACAATGCAAGCCAAACGTGTAATTTAAAATGTTGTACTTGCCATGTTAAAAATGGAAAAAACTCAAAAGGAACAAGTATTGTTAAAGTTAATGATATATATTATTTAACCCAGTGTATTCAAAATAACTATCATTGCAATGTATCAATCATCAAATATAAAAAATACTGAGTTTTTTGTTGTACCAAGTCTTTGAAATCTGGTGTGTGTCTTGTACTTAGACCCCATCTCAGTTTGGATTCTCCGTTTCAAAAGCCCAGTAGCTGGATGTGGCAGTGGCTTCCATACGGGACAGCACTGGGCTGGAAGGAACGCAAACGCCTTCTCTAGGCAGGGATCTGTTGCTCGCTTCTTCTTGGCTGTATGGCCAATGCCTTGAATGGTGCCTGACCCAGCCAGGCTTATTCGATAATTATTGAATGAATGAATGGAATGAGTAAAGGAGATCTGTGGGCCCATTTTGCAGATGTGTAAAAAGAGGTCTGGTGAAGAAAGGCAGTAGGGACTGCCTGGAGGGGGCGCGGTCTGGGCTGGGAACGGAGCCCCACCTGACCTCCAGCCTTCTCTCTCCTGCAGACCATGGCGGCGGTGACCTTGTCCGTGCCCCGGCGGAAGGCGGCCCCCAGGCCCGGCCCAGTGCCCGAGGCCGCCCAGTCGTACCTGTTCGCCCCCAGTGGGTCGGGCGTGGGTGGCTCGCCGGGGGGCGCCGGCACCTCGCCGCAGGTGGAGTGGACGGCGCGGCGCCTGGTGTGGGTGCCCTCCGAGCTGCACGGGTTCGAGGCGGCGGCGCTGCGGAACGAGGGCGAGGAGGAGGCCGAGGTGGAGCTGGCGGAGAGCGGGCGCAGGCTGCGGCTGCCGCGGGACCAGATCCAGCGCATGAACCCGCCCAAGTTCAGCAAGGCCGAGGACATGGCCGAGCTCACCTGCCTCAACGAGGCCTCCGTGCTGCACAATCTCCGCGAGCGGTACTACTCGGGCCTCATCTACGTGAGTGGCCGCCTGCCGGGAGGGCATGGCCCGGGGGGTGGGGAGCTGGGTGGCATCCCCAGCTTGAGTAGCGCGAGGCCATTTCTGCTCGGGATCCCGCGCCAAATTACAGATTATTGCCTAGAAGGGCGTCAGACGCCACTGGGGGAGTCCCGGAATATTATACGGTAGATGCCGTGCACCTTATTATTTTTCCTAAAGTGTGAAAAAAAATTCCAGGTTCTCAAATAGAACACATCAGAGGGTTTTGAGAAAGGGATATGGGTCTGTCATAATAATGAGTGACAGCCACCGAGTATTGGAAAACTGCACGCCAGGTTCTGTCCTAAATTCCCTTCCATATGTTAATTCACTTCCTCTCACTGTACACAAAGCAGAGCCTATTATTAGCTCCGTTTTACCGAAAAGGAAACTGAGGCCCGGAGAGATTTTGTAACAGTAAACGCTGACATTTATTAAGCAAGCACTAGGCACTCTTAAATGTGTTGTCTCAATACACTTTCCCAATTATAAAGCATGTAGTCCCCATTTTACAGATTGAACAAACAGGGAGGCCCAGAAAGGTCAAGTTCCTTGACCAAGGTCACCCAGGCGGACCAGGCGCCGGCCAGCTGCAGGCGCCATCCCTCCGCTGTGGCGCCTCTCAAGATGAAGACGGGATTGATGATTGTGAGGTTGATTCTGGTGGTCTCGTGTCTGTCGAGCGTCGAGTATCTCTCACATTATTTAATCTCTACAGCAAACAGGTGGAGTAGGGAGGGTAGTGGTTCATAAGCCCGTCTTTGTGAGTTAGAATCGCCTGGGGAATTTTTTGAAAGTATTAGCACCTGAGCCCCACCCTCCCCTGTTTAAATCAGGCTTCTCGGGGCTGTGACGTGGACAGTAGTATTTTTTTTTAAGATTATTTATTTATTTATTTGAGAGAATGAGATAGAGAGAGAGCAAGAGAGGGGGGAGGGTCAGAGGGAGAAGCAGGCTCCCCGCCGAGCAGGGAGCCTGATGCGGGACCCAATCCCGGGACTCCAGGATCATGACCTGAGCCGAAGGCAGTCGCTTAACCAACTGAGCCGCCCAGGCGGCCCTGGACATTAGTATTTTTTAATAAGCTTCCAGGGTGGTTCTAATGGGCAGCCAGAGCGTTATTAGAGCAAACAGGATTAAAGAGATCGACAAAGAATGTCGACAATAGTAATGAAAAATAATAATAATGGTGGCTAGCAGATACTTATTGAGCACTTACCATGTGCCAAGTGCTGTTCTAAGTGCTGAGTGTGGGTTTTCGGCGCACCTCGGGGCCGGGGACTGTTGTTATTACCTGATGTTCAGGAATGTCAAGCGACTTGGATCCTGGGGCACACAGATAGGAAGGAGTCGGGGCGGGATTTGAACCCAGGCAGCTGGGTCCCAGAATTGCACTCCAAATAGCAGCTTAGAGGGCTGGGGTCTCACCGCCTTGGTGCTGACCCCCCAACAAAACTCTTTAAAGACCTAACAAACACCCTCAAAGGAAAAGTGCTGGTTTTATATTAAAAAAAAAAAAGACAAAACTTTAATGGGAGTAATAAAAGAAAATTTAACTCAATGATGAGATATATCCAAATATAAAAATAAACAGAGTGGCCGCAATATCCACCCGTAAGCTCAAAATATTTTTATGAAGTCTGACTCCCGTTTGGGAAGGAGGAGACCAAGGCTGGGAGGGCCAGTGGCTGGCTCAGGACCCCTCAGCTTGAGGCGGCAGTTGTGGGATTGGAACTGAGGGCTGTGTGACTCCGGATGGGGTTGGCAATGTTCTCCAGGCCGCACTGGCCCCTGCTGAGTCCTCGCTCACTTTTGCAAACCCTGGGAAAGAGGCCTTGGCCCAAGCCACTCCCCTGGATCTCACAAATGGAAGCAAGATGGAAGATTCCAGAAGACTAGACGGGACGCTAATTGGGCCTTAATAATAACCATTAGCACTCAGTGAGTGCCTGCTTTCTCTGTCGGGTGCTGTTCTAAACTTTCCGATGTGATCTTGCTGACCCCCTCCCTCCACACACAGCTACCAGGTAGGAATGATTATCACCTATTCCCTCACCTCGGAGAGGGGAAGCCATCGGCCCTGTGGTAGTTAACAGCTAACGTATTAAGCACGCGCAGTGTTCCAGGGCCCTTGCCGTGCCCCGTACGTGCAAGACGAACCTGTGGATGGTTCCCAGCCACCCTATGTGGAAGTGCTGTTCCTGACCCCGTTTGATGAGAAAGTAAGATCCAGAAAGCTCAGGGTGCTTGCTCCAGCTGCCTTCCAGAAGGTGCTAGAGGTGTGATCAAGCTCCACCCTGCTTGTCTTCGGGCCGTGCTTCATAGATACTTGTTTGGCTGGCTGACTGGTGATGGGGAAGACAGCGTTGATCAGTGGGTATGGTGTCCAGGCCTCCAGAAACCCAGTTTCTGCCACTAATACGTTCTTTGGCCTGGAGTCCCGAGGGTCTGGATGCTTTGGGCAGGAAGGGAACCCGTCTGTTGAGCACACACCATGCTCACAATCTTTCTAGGTGGTCAGGGTTAAAAGCCCATTTTCCGGGGCTGGGGACTGAGGCTCAGGAGGGCAAATCCCTGTGCGAGTCACACACAACTGGAAACTCAGGATGACACGGCTTCGAAGTCTGAGCGAGCTCTTAGCTCCCAGGTGGGATGGGTAACAGGAGAGTCTTGGGACCCACAGCTGGAGTGCCTTTTATGGGCCCCGCCTTGGGCTGGCTGGTTTTTATTCATTATCTCCCTTAATCCCCACAGCCTCTGTAATGAGGTGGGGAGGAAACCGAGACTGGAGAGAGTCACTGGGCTGGACGGCTTCAGAGCCCCGGGGGCTGGGCAGCTGCATCAGACCCTTCCAACTGGGTGTCCCCCGCTCTGCCCCCTCGACTCAGGTGTCCCTAACCCTCTCTACACGCACAGCCTCTGCCCTTTGCTCCCTGGCCTTGGCAGCCAGCTCAGGTTGCCATGGGGGGCGGGGGGTGTCGTCCTGGCAACAAGGTGTGGCTGGCAGGAAGGGGTTGAGGTGGGAGGGTGGCATGGGGAGTGGGTTCCTCCGCCAGGCAGGAGTGGGGGCCGGGGCGCCAGCAGCCATGAGATACCCTCCCAGGGAATGTGGTCCGGCTGCCCCGCCCTCTGCCAAGGGAGCTCCCGGGAGCAGCTCTTTAAGGCAACGAGGGCAGACACCCAGCAAACCGGTTGTTCGGCTCTCGGCTGGCCACCCACCCTCCCACCGTTAAAGGGTTGGCACCTGGGAGCGGGGCAGCCCGTGGTGGCCACACCCTGCTCAGCTTGAGAAGCGCAAGCTGTCTGGGGAGCTTAAAGCAATCCTACTACTAACCCACTAAGGAGCTGGCCCGCTGACCGAATAGCTAAGTGGTTTAATCGTTAATCAGCGAGGCCACTAAGCACCTACCTCTCCGGCTCATTTCGAGAGCCAATTCCGGCTAGTGTATCCGGTGAGGTCTCTGGGTTGGTTTAGGCTCTCTAGCAAGCCTCTCTATGGCTGGAGTGCCTCCGTTGTCAGCTGAACCCCGGGCCCATCGGGGGTCAGCACGAATTCAGGGAGTCCGTGAACTTGGGTGCAAGAAAAATTGCATCTTTATTTTCACGTACCTCGATCCTGAACTTCAGCATTTCCTCCCGTAAGCATGTAAGCCCACCCGTGAGTCTGTTTTCGGTAGAAACCACAGACTTGGTACCGTCAGGTTTCAGCGGCAGATACTGTGATACCTTCTGAGGATGTATGTTCAGACAAATACATACAAATCTAACTCTTCCTCTTCTTTCAATGCAAACAGTCCTCACCTTGTGTTCTTTCTTCGATAATGCTTTGGAGATAATTCCATATCCGTACACAAGTATCATAGCGATCCGTTTTAAGAACATACATGCAGGTCATTTCCAGACTTCTGCCATTGTAAAGAATGCTGCAGCAGATGAGCTCGCACATGGTCATTTTATGTGTGTGTGAATCCAGGTGGTAGTGGCCTGTGACCCAAGTCTGGCTGGCTGGAAAGGCCACATTCTCTCTCAGGGTGAATCCTAATCCATACAGCACCTTTGTGCAGTATGGAAAGATTCTCTTCCACCTTCAACCTGAAAGTCTTTGTCACAAATGGTCAAATCTACATTGTCATGATCTGAATGGCAGCCCCTTTGATGGCCATCCTTGTGCAGTGCACAACCTGCCCAGCTGTACATGGCAGTCCACGCTGCCCTCTGGGCCTCAGACAGGCAGCTGAGGCCCTTTCCTTTCTTGCCCACTGCAGACGTACTCTGGCCTTTTCTGTGTGGTCATCAATCCATACAAGCAGCTTCCCATCTATACGGAGGCCATTGTGGAGATGTACCGGGGCAAGAAACGCCATGAAGTGCCACCCCACGTGTATGCGGTGACAGAGGGGGCCTACCGAAGCATGCTCCAGGGTGAGTATGGGGCTGGGAGTGCTGGACATGTCTCTTCAAGGTGGGGGGGGGCTATTCTGGGAGTCAGGATAAGATGACAGATCAAGAATTTCAGACTTTGAGGCTTCTTCATGGGGTAGGAGGAAGCACAAGTGGAGGGCTGAGTGGACGAGTTCTGGATCCTACCAGACAGGCCCCTTTTTATTTGTCTCTATGCTCACCCCTTCTCTCAACAGTATCGTCTGGGAGCCAACTGATGCCAGGCTTCTGCAAAATTTTCTCTTGAGACAGTGATTCTTAGTGTTCACTCAACATTTATGTTGTTACATGATCCACGTTGTCACGGAATTAATGTCAGTCCCTTGGATGGTGGACAGTGTGGGGTCACCGTGTACAGTTGGGCAGGTTGTACAAGGATGTCCAGGCAAAATGACATAATTCGCATGTACTATACATAATGTAATCATAAATTATTGCATACCTATTTTACTATTTGGCTTATATTGAATGCATGTTAAATATTTAAAAATTTGTCTTACTATCATGACATATGGTATGCGGCAATATATTTATATGGCATGTATTATACTTACATCACATATCATATGCTATAGTTCTATTGTGGGTTATAATGATGCATTTATAATGCATACTGCTGTGGTTCTCAGAGTGTGGCGAGCATCAGCGTCACCTGGAAACTTGTCAGAAATGCAAACTTTTTAGCCATTATTATATATTGGTCATTATACCTTAGGGATAAATAAATAAATAAATAAATAAATAGACGAACAATAAAGCAGGGGTGAGTAGCTACTTTGTGCTGAGCACTTTTCATGGATTGACCTGTTTAACCTCGTACTGAGCAACCCCATAAAGTAAGTGTGCTCATTATCCCTGGTTTCCAGCTGGGGAAACTGAGGCACAGAGCACGCCGTCATTGCCTACAGTCCCAGTGGTGGGTGGGTGGCTGAGATAGGTCTTGGACCCCGGGCTCCCAACCTCTGCCTCCCCGTATGTAGGTCACACTGTGTGTCACATCCTCACCCTGGGCTGGGTGTTGTGGGTTCTGCTGTGTGACTCAGCTCGTTCTCATACCCCACCCAACTCAGCCTCTTGCTTTCTGTGTGACCCTAGCAGACAGCTGTCCCTGAGTCTCTTTCCTCACCTGTAAAATGGAGACCATATAAACCTCAGCTGAACAGAATACGATTCATTCAACCAACTACAATTTGAGCCCCTACCACGTGTGCCACTTTGTGCTGGGCATGAGAGGTTCAAAGACACAAGAGCGAGATCCCGGATGCCAGGGTTCAGCCCCTGATAGAAAACAGGCCACAAAACAGCATTAGGTACTAACTAGTATATAAAACCTTTTTCGGACATTCTCTCTGAGTTCTGACTACAGCCCTGTGAGGTAAGGGCTGTTTGAGCCCTGTTTCTCAGATGGGGAAACTGAGGCACGGAGCATCTCAGAGACTGGCCCAAGGTGACACAGCAAGGCAGAGGGGAGGCTGGGTCTTGAACCCACATCCATATGGCTTCCAAACGAGGCTGAATGCAGCTCTCCCTTTGGCTTAAAACCACCTACCTGGAGACCTCCTGCCCCATTTAAAAACTATCTTGATTTTTTAAAAAGATTTATTTATTTATTTGAGGGGGGAGGGGGAAGGGCAGAGGGAGAGAGAGAATCTCAAGCAGACTCGCTGCTGAGCCTGGAGCCCAACATGGGGCTCGATTTCACAACCCTGAATTCATGACATGAGCCGAAATCAAGACTCGCACGCTTAACCAACTGAGCCACCTATGTGCCCCCAAAACTGTCCAGATCTTTTAATCATGACCTCCAAACCTGTCTGCACAATCTCCAGCTCTGCCCTGTCCCCCAGCTTCTCTGGCCTCCTTTCTGTCTCTCAGACATATCCAACTTGGTCTCACCACAGGGCCTTTGCACTGGCTGTGTCCTCTGCCTGGAACGCTCTTTCTCTACTTCCTCATCCTTTAAGGCTGAGCTGAAACATCACCCCTTCTGGGAAGCCTTCCTGGCCCTCCACCCCTCAGGCTTCTTGTTACGTTACACCAGGGCTTCTTAATCCTGGCTCTATTGGCATTTGGGGCTGGAGGATTCTTTATACAGGGCATCCCATGCATTGTAGGATGTTCAGCAGCATTCCTGAGCTCTACTCAGTAGACCCTTGTAGGACCTTCTGGTTGCAACAACCAAACTGAAAATATCTGCAGACACTGCCAACTGTCCAATCATCTTCGGTTTTGCTTTATGTGCTTTTTGTCCCCCAACTCAAGCAGAAGCTCCGTGAAGGCAGGGGCTTTGCCAGTTCCCATCCTTGTAGGTGCCTGGTGCTTAGTAGGTAATCAGTCATATCAGACGCAGGGTGAGCACTGGGGGAGACGGAACCATGCTGTGCTCTCTGCTCGGCAGAGATCCACCCACAGGCCACCAGTCACCATCACTCCTGTATTGTGACTTGCTTTATGCCAACGGCTGAGCCTTGGGGGCCCGGACCTTGCTCTCCTGTCTTTGCATCCCACACACCCAGCATGAGGTGGAGCACGGGAGGGGCTCGAATCAAAGTTTGTTGAATGCATTACATTCTGTTCAGTTGGAGTTTTTCCACTCCATTTTACAGGTGAGGAAACAGGCTGAGAGAGGGATAGCTGCTTTGCTAGCAACACACAGCAAGCAAGAAGCTGGGGTGGGGTGGGGTGTTAGAATCCAAGAATGTCACCCATCAAAACTCTTTTGGGGGGAGGGGAGCCTGGGTGACTCAGTCAGTTAAGCGGCTGCCTTCGGCTCAAGTCATGATCTCGGGGTCCTGGGATCGAGTCCCATGTTAGGCTCCCTGCCCAGCAGGGGAGTCTGCTTCTCCCTTTCCCTCTGTCCCACCTCCCGCTCATGCTCTCTCTCAAATAAGTAGATAAAATCTTAAAAAAAAAAAACCCTTTTGGGGGGCAAAAGACTTCCTTACCCCTTTGAAGAGGGTATGGCATAAGAGGTCAGGGTCCTCTTAATGGCATCAGAGACCCTCCAGGTGACATGTCGACCTCTGTCCCTTACAGATCGTGAAGATCAGTCCATTCTCTGCACGTGAGTAATCCTGAAGGACTTCCTGGAGGAGGCAGGGTCCTGGCTGGGTGTGGCTCTGCTGGGTGGGCAGGTCTTACCTGGCATCATTGTCAACCCCTTTTGCTCTCCCCCTTTTGCCCGCCATAGCGGGGAATCTGGGGCTGGGAAGACAGAAAACACCAAGAAGGTCATCCAGTATCTCGCCCACGTGGCATCGTCACCAAAGGGCAGGAAGGAGCCAGGCGTACCGGTGAGTACCCTGCCTCGGGACGTGCTCTGGACCCTGCCACCGGCAATGCCCCCTCCATCTGAGGCCCTGCTTTTCCCCATAACCCCCTCTCTCCCTTACGGAGGGCCATAATTGTGAGCCTTCTCTTGGCTGCCCCTGCCGCCTGCACACCCACTGTGTGCCCGAGACAGCGCTAGGAGTAGAGGTAGGATGGAAACGGAAAATCGAGGGCCAGCTCGTGGCTTCATTAGCCCTCAGAACAGCACCTGGCACACAGTAGGTGCTTATAGTCTTGAGCACCTACTGTGTGCTAGGCCTGAGGTAAGGACCTACGATTCCCAGTTTGCTTCACCAGTGAGCATCTATATAGTACCAGTCCCTCTGCTTACATGAACTCAGCACTCCAGTGTGTGGGTGTTGCACTCATGTGTTAAAGATGAGAAACGGCAGGCACGGCTGGGGTGAGTCCGCTGTTGGAGGTCACACACCCAGGAAGGGCTAGAGGGGATTCAAACCCAGGCGATGTGGTTCCCCCAGGCCCCCCTACTCCACATGCCCAATTTCCCCGGCCCCTCGTGTCTCCCCACCCTGCCCACCACCCAAGACCGCCGGTTCACCTGTGTGTCTGTCCACGTTCCATGTGCCGCGTCCTGGTCTGTGTCCCGGTCCATGTCTTGTGTCCCGTGACTTCCTCAGGCTGCCAGCACCTTGTCTTATGTGAGTAGCAGGGAATCACCTTGAATCATGCCACCCCTCACGCCACCCGGGTCAGCCCAACCCACGGTGTCCCTGGCAGACAGGCCTCGGGGCACTTCATCTCCAGCTCTGCCCTGTCCCCCAGCTTCTCTGGCCTCCTTTCTGTCTCTCAGACATCTCCAACTTGGTCTCACCACAGGGCCTTTGCACTGGCCGCCGGGGAGCCACGCCGCTGCTTATGGTGGTCCCACTGTGTGCACGCCAGGCCCCGTGCTGTCATTTAATGGCACCCTAGTGTGGAGCTCCCTATATTGCATGCGGGGCTCCCCGCTGTTGTTTCTGGCAGCCGTATGCGTGCACACGTCCAGAGCCCATGTTGCCACTTAGCGCAGTCCTGCTGTGTGTGTGCCCACTGGCCAGACACCAAGATGAAACTGTGAGACCGAATTGTCATTTACTGCTGACTTGCTGAGTGTGTGTCGATAGGACCCACAGACACATGGATTCGCACGGCCCAGAGACCAACAGCGCCATTATTGTAGGCCGCCTGCATACACCCAGCTCATGCTAGTGTCTGAGGGCTCACAGGAATTGATTTTTCTTTTTTTTAAGATTTTATTTATTTGAGAGAGAGACAGAGAGAGAGCATGAGCAGGGACGGGAGGCAGAGGGAGCCCGATGCGGGGCTCGATCCCAGGACCCCGGGATCATGACCTGAGCCGAAGGCAGCCGCTTAACGACTGAGCTGCCCAGGCGCCCCTGGCTCACAGAAACTTCAAGAAATAGTTGATGCCCTCGAGAACCTCACTAGGAGGGGAGGGGGTTGCTGTTAACTGAGCGCCTACTGTGCTCCTGGCTCTGACACTGAGGTGGCTGGAGGGAAGTTCAGAGTAGGATCCCTTCCCTGGAGCCACGTGGTGGGGGAAGGAAGCTTCCATCTCTGGAATGCCTACTATGTGCCAGACAGTTTGAAGCATGTTCTGTGAACGGTATAGATTTTTTTTTTTCTTAATTAATCCTGCAAGTAATCCATGAGTCCGTGTGTTTTACGACAGAAAAAGACAAAATGAAATTCCGCTTTTGTCCTCTCCGTGCCCCTTCCCTGGAGTGGCGTACCCTGTGGACAGTTTGGTGTGTATCCTCGTAGACCTTTCTCTAAATGCTTACAAACATGGGTCTATACCTGCAGAAGTGGGAGTCTTGTTTTGTGGTGTTTTTTTCTCTATTTTTTACTAATGGGATCACATTGTAGATATTGCTCTGCAGCAGGTTTTTGTTGTGTTTTGGTTGCTTCCATTCTACAGAGTATCTCAGAGATGTTTCCTTGTTCCCTTCACAGTAAACTGAAGGGCAAGACCTGGGTGTGGGAGAGCAGGCCCACACGCAGACACACGGAGGCCCCTCACACACACACACACCCAGCTGGTTATAGCACAGACCCCCGCCCCGGCCCGCTTATCACTGATGGGCTCTCTCCCATGCCCTGTAGGGTGAGCTGGAACGGCAGCTTCTCCAGGCCAACCCCATCCTGGAGGCCTTTGGCAATGCCAAGACCGTGAAGAATGACAACTCCTCCCGATTTGTGAGTGCTGGGGGAGAGCAGAGCCTGGCTGCTGGGAGCTGGGAGCTTTGGGGGGTGGTTAAGGGGAAGCAAGAAGTGGGGGCTGACTGAGGGAGGAGGGGCCTGGGGGCCTGGACTCCTGGGTCCGAGGGAAGAGGGACTGGGGGTCTGGGTTCCTGGGTCTGAGGGAGGAGGGGGCTGGGGGTCTGGACTCCTCTCTGAGGGAGGAGGGGCTGGGGGTCTGGACTCCTGGGTCTGAGGGAGGAGGGGGCTGGGGGGGCCCGGACTCCTGGGTCTGAGGGAGGAGGGGCTGGGGGGCCTGGACTCCTGGGTCTGAGGGAGGAGGGGGCTGTGGGCTGGACTCCTGGGTCTGAGGGAGGAGGGTCTGAGGGGGCCCGGACTCCTGGGTCTGAGGGAGGAGGGGCTGGGGGTCTGTATCCTGAGGAAAGCAGTCAAAGGGGTCCAGACCTTGGATTCCCCAGGGAGCCCCTGGCTGGGACCTCACGATTGGGGCGGGGTTCAGATTGAGGGGGAGAGAAAGTTGAGAAGCAGCACTAGCTCTGGGAGGGGTGAGTGTGGGTTACGTGTGCTCTTGAGGTCCCTGGTGGGGAAGAGGACCCTCAGCTAACTCCCGACCCTTCCTTCCCAGGGCAAATTCATCCGCATCAACTTCGACGTGGCTGGGTACATCGTGGGTGCCAACATTGAGACCTGTATCCTCACATAGCCCCAGGGAGCACCTAGTGGCCGAGGAGGGTGGCCCTTGGGATCTCACTGCTTCCAGGAAACAGGTGTTCACACACACGGGGAAGCCTGGCTCCCTGATGTTCAGAAACCGTGCCTCAGTTTCCCCCCCTGTGGAAGGGAAAGGAACCTGGGAGGGCATAGATGCAGCGCCCCCCAGTGGAGGGGGCGGCCCGACAGCCGTGGCCTTGCCATGGGGCGGTGGCACGGCTGTGGTTTACCACAGAGAGAGGATACAAAGCACAGGCCGCAGAGGGAACAGGCACATGGGGCCAAGTGTGGGGGAGACCAGGGCCAGCTTCCAGAGTCCCCTCCCTGTGGAGTCACACAGGACGGGCAAGGAGACGTGACAACACGTGTGAGACATTGTCCATCAGGGACGCTTGTTAGAGCCTCCTCAGCACCCCGGGGCTTTTCGTGGGGGCCAGTCACGTCAGCGCCCTCGGCCTGGCACTTACCAAAATTCCAGACTCCCCGAAGGAAAGCAGGTGTTCAGCAGAAACCACGTTGTTTGCACCAACAGCTTAGGCACAGGGCGCCCCTCCTGGCGGTCAGGGAGTGCTGGGAACCCTCCCGAAATCCAGCTTTGCAGACGCCGGGCAGCCGCGGGCAGCCGTGGGAATAGGCCGTCTCAGACCTGTGGTATCAACCCTGCTCTGCGCGGGCAGCATGCAAGCTCAGTAGGAACTTACTTATTTTTTAAGATTTTATTTATTTAGGGCGCCTGGGTGGCTCAGTCGTTAAGCGTCTGCCTTCGGCTCAGGTCATGATCCCGGGGTCCCGGGATCGAGTCCCACGTCGGGCTCCCTGTTCGGCAGGAAGCCTGCTTCTCACTCTCCCACTCCCCCCGCTTGTGTTCCTGCTCTCGCTCTCTCTCTGTCAAATAAATAAAAAAAATCTTTAAAAAAAAAAAAGATTTTATTTATTTTTTTGAGAGTGAGAGCGAGAGAGCACAAACTGGCGGGGGGAGAAGCAGACTCCCCACTGAGCAGGGAGCCTGACGCGGGGCTCGATCCCAGGACCCTGGACCATGACTTGAGCCAAAGGCAAACGCTTAACTGACTGAGCCACCTAGGCACCGCCCCAGCTCACTAGGAATTTAAAAGATAAAGCACCAGAGCTCCAGGAGTGCAGAATTTAAGAAAATGGGCAAAGAAATCACACCGACCTGGGTTCGAATTCCAGCTCTGCCACTTTGAGGCCGAGGGACCTTCGGCACGTTATTTGATCTCTCTGTGCCTCGGTTTCCTCCTCTGTGGAAGAGGGAGGATCATAGAACCTGCCCTCGAAGGGCTGGTGGGCAATGGGGGTCAAAGTCTTAGCGCGGCGCCCGCCATATAGTAAGCACTCCAGAACGAGCTGCCGTCATTAGGAGTTAATGACTGGAATAAATTAGCAATGTCCTTTGTCGATGTTAACATTTTTGGTTGCTAATTAGTAATTGTCACATCAGCCATCTTAACAGTTAACCCTGTGCCCATCCCCAGAGGTGTCTGAGAAGCTCACAGTCTTCTGTGCTCTGGGGGAAGGCTGGGAAGCAGATGTAGGATGTAAGGGTTTTGGGAGGAGGCCTTAGCAAATGGGCATCTCCCATTTCCTGAGGGTTTGCTCTACACCTGGTGCTGTCCCGAGAGTTCTCCCTGTGTGATCCCAGTTCCTCGTCCCTGTACCCATTCTCAGCCCATTGAACAGAAGAAGAAACCAAGGCTCAGGGTGTGTGCTTCCCCCACCCCTCCCTCCTGCAGGGACCCCCTCCCCAGGTCCTCCCCACCTTACCCGAGCAGGTTAGCGACCCGGGGATTTCGGTCAATGGCTTGCAGCAGATCTTGGGCCCGGCTCCCCGAGGTAGGTCCCGCATTACAACTGTCATGACGAGTCCGTGCTGTGTGGTCCGTGAGCGGGGGGGCCACGGAGGGGTAAACAAGTTAGCAGGTGTTTTATTTTACTTTAAGGTGGCTTGCCAGTTCTTAGAGTGTAAACGTGCCTCGTGACTTTCCTACAAGGGAGGAGCTGATAGCCCCACTATCCATATAGGGAAACTGAGGCCGGCAGGGTAATAATGGCCAGAGATATTCTTTGCCATGGTTAGCTACCAGCCAGGCACTGCTCTGGGTGTTTGACACAGAATAATGCATCTACGCTCACAGCAGCTCTTTCATGGGTGTTATATTGAGCCTCTGGCACATACAAGGAAACTGAGGCACACGTGCTTAAGTGACATGCCCAAGGCCTGGGCCATGAACAACTCCATGGCTTCACAGGATGGCAGGGGGACAGCATGGGCCGAGGGGGCTGGGTGGGCTCCCCTCGCCGCCCTTCCCCCGCCCCACCGCCCCTCACCTGTGGGACCTTGACTCCTGGCCGCCCAGACCTGCTGGAGAAGTCGCGGGCCATCCGCCAGGCCAAGGACGAGTGCAGCTTCCACATCTTCTACCAGCTGCTGGGAGGCGCGGGGGAGCAGCTCAAAGGTTGGTGCTGTGGCTCACGGGGAGTGGGGGGCAGGGGGAGCCCCTGGCTTCTCTGGACCCTGGGAGGAGGAACTGGGAGGCAGTCAGTAGGATTTGTCAGGCACCTGCTTTAGGTCAGGCTTCCGCTGGGCAGTGAGTTCTGGCGCCTCCCCCGGAGCCCGCTGCCCCAGGTTTCTGCCACACCGGGACCTTGACGTCGTGACTTTGGCCAAGGAGAGAATCCCGCCGCCCCTGGCCCCTTGGTGTCCCCGCCGGCCCATGCTGCTGGCCGGCCCTGCTGCTGTCTGGTCCCAGCTTCCTCGTGGGTCCCGGCCTGCCGTTCAGGCTGCTTCTCTTCTGAAACTGCAGGCCCTCTGCCTACCCCGCAGGGGTGACACCACGACTCTAGCTCTGCTGCAGCCCCTGCTGCCTCGTGGTCCTGGTGGTCCTGGTTTGTGCGGCTTCGCCGTGCCCTTCACTCTGCCTCCCGCCTGAGCTCCCTCCTATCTCCTCCTTGCTCCTCCCACCCTCTGGCTGAAGAGAGTCCAGACCTCTCCTTTACAGGGCCCCTGCTGTCCCGAGGCTCCTTGTCCCATAGCCTTGGCTGCCCCCCGGCCCCTCCTTCCCCAGATCTGGGACCCCCACGCCTTCTGTCGCCAGCCCTGCTGTCCCACGGCTTCTGCCAGTTCAGGCACCTGCGGCCCCTTTGCTTCTGCAGCTCCTGCCTGATCTGGGCAGTTCTAGGACTTGACAATCCCCAGGGAGTGGGCTAAGCAACCCCCTCCATGCCTGGCCCTTCCCATCAAACCGTGAGGAGAGGATCCTCACTCATGTGACAGAGGAAGAGACCGAGGTCCCCAGTGGGGGGAGGTGAACACTTGCCCCCGGGGTGGCCATTGGGATGTGAGTCTGACTCCACAGCTCACCCTTGATCTTGGCCTCCACTCCTTACCCCTGCAGCTGACCTCCTTCTGGAGCCTTGCTCCCACTACCGCTTCCTGACCAATGGGCCGTCATCATCTCCCAGCCAGGAGCGGGAGCTCTTCCATGAGACACTGGAGTCACTGAAGGTCCTGGGATTCACCCCGGACGAAATCACCTGTGAGTGAGCCCTGAGCCCCCGCGAAGGGTGGGGCTGGGGCAGCGCACGGGCAGGCGGGGGACCTGGACATGCAGTCCTCTCTGGTTGGGAAAAAGATACAGGGATTGGAGGAGGGAGGAAGTACAGCTTTAAGAAGGGTATCGGGAAGGGGACACAGAGAGGGTGACCTCTGAGCCAAGGCCTGAGGAGCCGAGAGGGTGAGTATTGGTGCTAGCAGGTTGTTACCCCCCCCCCCCAAATAAATGGATTTATTTGGGAATAGTGGAGAATTGTACTTTGGGACAAGCAGGCTATGATAGGAATCCAGCAAGGGATAGGAATTTTATCTTACGGAGAAGAGAAGGAAGTAGGAAGATGTTGTTTTGAACGAAAGTCCTCTGGAGAAAAGCAAGAGTTGAGGGTGTTGACGGTTTCTCTGGCTGAGCTGCTGGGGCGGCCAATTTCTTGTAGGAGGTGCAATGTACATCTTTCCCTGTTCGGGCCTGTCACTGAGGATGCTTTCCTGTTGAGGATTCTTCTGCTGGTGTCTCTACCTAACATTGGGTAGTGTGGCTCCCACTTCCAGCCTCCCCTTCTAGGCTCCCGCATCTGCTTTTGTGAGGTTTCCCTTGCTAGTTTTCAGAGAGAGAGAAGAGCCTTCTAGGCCAGGGGGACAGCCTGTGCAAAGGCCCTGGGGCAGAAAGGCATGGCGTGTTTGAGGAATCAAAGCTTCTAGAGTGGATTCGGTCTAGCGTGTGACCGAAGGGTGAGGAGATGGACCTGCTGAGGCAGGCTGGGCCTCAGACACCAGACTGAGGGGCTGGGGCTTGGTTCTGGGGGCACCGGGGAGCCATGGGAGAGCTGGGAGCAGGGCAGAGGCCCCTCTGAGCTGTATGGAGGACGTGTCGGAAGCCAGGAGGAGGCTGGAGTAAAGGTGCAGGGAAGACCCTGACTGTGGCCCTCGTTGGTCTGCCCCAGGTGGCACTGGAACGAAATACTCGGCTCATTCCCTGGGTGGCGATGCTTTGCTTCCCACTGGTTTTCACCCGATCGTATGTTTTGACAGTAGTTCAACAGAAGTGCTGTATTTGTTTGCTCGGGCCGCTGTAACAAAGCACCATAGGCCGAGTGCCTTCAGCAGCAGAAATGGACCGTCTCCCAGTTCTGGAGGCCAGAATGCTGAGCTCCAGGTGTTGGCAGGGTTGCTCCATCCTGGGAGAATCTGTCTGTCCCCTGCCTCGCTCCCAGATTCTGGTGGTTTCCTGGCAAACTTCGGTGTTCCTTGGCATGGCGAAGCATCACACGAGCTCTGCCGTCGTCTTCATGGGGCTTCTCCCCGTTCGCACATCTGTGTGTTCAAACTCCCCCCCCCTTTCTATAAAGCCACCCGTCGCGTGGGGTTAGGGGCCACCCTACTCCACTGTGATCTCGTCTTGACTTAAAGAATTCCATCTGCAATGACCCAATACCCAAAGAAGGCCACGCTCTGAGAGGGCTTGGGCGTTAGGACGTCGACATACCTGTTTTTGGGGGAGAGGGTATGATTCGACCCATAACAAGTACGTGTAGGTGGACCTGTCTTTTTGCAACCGTCTGACTGTTCATCGTTTGGATGAACTTGGAGTCCCATGGAGAAATCCTCTCTGGCACTGCGGGAGGCCCTGGGAGCTATTGTTGGCTCTAGGGCCAATTGGGAGGGCTGGAACCCGAGCAAGCACCAGCTTGGCCGTCTCTCCGGGCTGCAGACAGAGGCCGGCCTTCTTGGCAATTGACACAGGGTCCCAGGCCTCCCCTGCTGGATTTCCTAACCATGGTTGTGAAACTTCCTCCGCCAGGGGCAGCTGACCAACAAATCCAGATGGCGGCCACAGTGGGGGCCTGGCTTCCCGACACAAGTCACCTCAAGTAACCCTCCCCAGGGCAGCCCCGCTGCTTGGTGGGCATGGGCAGCAGCTCCGATTCTTGCAATTCTGAGACAAAACTTTGGAAGTGACATATGTGTGTGGTGACATAATCTGGATGTGCCAAAGGTCGTAGTGTGGAAACCAGGTCTCCTGCAGGGCCCCAAGCCCTACTTTCCCCCGGCTTCCCGCACATCCTTCCAGAAATATTTTAGACATTTAGGAAAGGGCACACATTATTTTTCCTTCTTTCTTTCCTTCCTTCCTTCCTAGCCTGCCTCCCTCCTTTCTTTCTTTCTCTCTCTCTTTCTTTCTTTCTTTCTCTCTCTCTTTCTTTCTTTCTTTCTTTCTTTTTCTTTCTTTCTTTTCTTTTCTTTCTTTCTTTCTTTCCTTCCTTCCTCCCTAGCCTGCCTCCCTCCTTTCTTTCTTTTTCTTTCTTTCTTTCTTTCTTTCTTTCTTTCTTTCTTTCTTTCTTCTTTTTTCTTTCTTTCTTTCTCTCTCTTTCTTTCTTCCTTTCTATCCTTCCTTTCTTCCTTCCTCTCCTTCTTTCCTTCCTCCCTCCCTCCCTTTCTTCTTTCCTTTCTTTGTCAGAGAGAGAGAACACAAGCAGGGGGAGTGGCAGAGGGAGAGGGAGAAGCAGGCTCCCCTCCAAGCAAGGAGCCAGACACCACACGGGGGCTCGATCCTGAGCCAAAGGCAGACGCTTAACCGGATGAGGCCCTAGGCATCCCCACATTATTTTTCTATAAAACAAGGCATTCCGTGGTCCCAGGGCTGATGTTCAGCCGTACTGGTAATAAAAATGGTAAGATATTTTTCTACTGAATTTAAAAGGTCCCCTGCAGGGGTGCCTGGGTGGCTCAGTGGGTAAAGCGGCCGATTCTCAATTTCGGCTCAGGTCTTGATCTCAGGGTTGTGAGTTTAAGCCCCGAGTTGGGCTCCACACTGGGCATAGAGCCTACATAAAACAAAACAAAACAAAACAAAAAAACGTCCCCTGCAGTTGTTGCTGTAAGTGAACCTCATCTCCTTGACCTTCTTCCCAGCACCATCCCAGATACAGCAACGAACAGTTGAAAATCACGTGGCACATCAGGGGGCGGTGTTGGGGTTAAGGACTCCACCCCTTTGCTGGTGTGCTTTGTGCCCCACATTTCTCAGCAGACAGTATATTTTAGCGATAATTCTGGTTTTCTATGTAGACTTTAGTGTGTGTGTGTGTGTGTGGGGGTGCTGCATAAGATTTCATTGTTTAAATGGCCTATGATTCTTTTAACCAGCCTCTGTCCCTTGCAGACAGACCTTTAGGGTGTTTGCACCCATTGCTATCAGAATGACCCCCCCCCCGAAAAAAAGAGCTGCCAAGAATATCCTTGTAAGGAGCTCTCTGTGCTCATGTGTCAAAAGAACAGTAGGATCAATTCTTAGAAGCGAAATGCTGGGTCTAAGGAGAAGGTGCGCTTTTTGTTTTTAATCCAGCTTTAAGGAAAGCGTGACAGCGGGATTGAGCTCAGATTCGCATACTCTAACACTCACCTGGTGACAGTATACAAGGCAGGAGCTTTCAGTCTGTTCACAGAGTCGGGCTACCCATCCCCCGAGGCAAGTCTAGAACCCTTTCAGTGGCCCAAGAGGATAGCTTGCGCCTTTGGCATTGGTCAGCTGCCTGTTTCCAGCGCCAGCCGTTGGCAACTGGTAGACGGCTTCCTGTCCCTGTGGATTTGCCCATCCTGGCCCTTTCATGTAAGTGGGATCATACAATACGGCGGCCCTGGTGGCTGGCTGCTTTTACTCCACATGATGGTTTCAGGTTCATCCATGGGGTACCATGTGTCAGTGTTTCATTCCTGGTTATTGCTGAATAGTTTTGACTTTTATCTTTCTATTACGGACACCAGGTCCGATAATCGATCACCCACTTGTGGCTTCTTGGGTTTTGCCTCGAACCCCCATCCCCCACCCCCAGGGCTCCGAGTGTTTTTTAAATTGTAGAGAATCCACTTCATCATGGTCCAGAAGGTGGCGCTAGGTTCCATTTCCACCCGCCCTGTCCCTGGAGTGCTGTTTCCCTTCATGCACGCCAGCAACCACTGCTGTAAGCTTTTTGGTTTTTGCCGGTGTGGTAGGTGGATGGGGTCTCATGGTTTTATTTGGTGTTTTACTTACAAAGAGTGGAGCCAGCCAATCACCTTTTTTTTTTTTTAAGTTTTATTTACCATTTATTTGGGAGAGAGAGCGAGCTAGAGAGCAAGCAGGGGGAGGAACAGAGGGAGAGGGACAAGCAGACTCCACGCTGAGCAGGAGCCCAATGCGGGGCTCGATCTCACGACTCTGAGATCATGACCCGAGTGAAACCAAGAGTCGGATGCTTAACTGACTGAGCCACCCAGCCATCCCACGGTCACCTTTTCATAGACTCCTTTTGACAAAAGAGGAGACAGAGGTCCAGGGAGGTGGGGTGTCTGCCCTACGACTCCCCCCAGATGACAAGGACATGATGGAAACCGGGTCTGACTCCAAAGCCCCACAATCCGTTTTTAGAGAGGCAGGTGGGCGACAGTGGGAAGCCCAGCGCGGAGAGCCCTGGGGACCAGTCCAAGCAGGACCTCCACCCTCCTCCCCACTTCCTGTCTTCCCTAGTGCTGGCACCACGAATGCCACTCCTAAGAGGCTGTGCAGGGAGCCTGGCACTGGGGAGGCGTGTGCTCGCTCCGGTGAGCAGCCCATGGCGTCACAGCCCCATGCCCCTGCAGGCCTGGGCTTGCTTGCCATCAGCTGGTCTGAAGTCACCCGCAAGAGCTAACTGCCAACTTCTCAGGTGTCAGATTCGCCTGGGTGCTTGGCACCGATGCAAGGTCCTAAGCCAACTGTCAGAGGCCATTTTTAAGGCCACTGGGAGGGGGAGGACTTAAGTCTGGGCTGGGTCTGAGCGGAGGTTAAGGAATGAATGATCATTCAATTTGTTAGGTGATGATGCCATTGTGGGTCTATAAGGAGAGGTTTTTGTTTATTTATCTTTTTGGAGGTGCTCTGCTGTCCTCTGGGAAACTCCCAGAACTGCCAGGGCTCTGGGCAGCCCCGGCCACCCTTTCCTCCTGACCCCAGATGGGCAGGACCAGAGGTCTCTGAGCCCAGCCCCTCTCGCTGCCCAGCCAGGGAAACTGAGGCCCAGGAGGTCACCCAGCTTGTCCAAGGTCACACAGCAAACTCCCACATCCAGTAATGTATGTATCCCCCATTAGTTAACCCTTTGCCCTTTATTCATGAATATATGGATTCATTCAACCCGTGATGGGGTTTGTGGGCCAGACCTCTGCAAGCGCTCGGTGAAATTCACAGTGACCAAGACAGAACCAGCCCCTGACCTGTGGAATGCTCAGACCCGGAAGCATCGAATCACACAAATGGATGAAAGCTGAACCGGTGGGAGGGTGAGCGATGGAAGGTGCATGGAGCAGGGACCGTGTGTCACAGCATTCCAGCGCGGCCTGGGGAGGGTCTCCTGGAGGAGGCGGCCCTTGCCTGAGCACGGATGGTCTGGCAGGAGCTAACCAGGCGTAGAAGGTGCTGACGGCATCTAGGTGGAAGGAACTGCCAAGGCAAAGGCCTGGGGGCAAGAACAGTTTTGGAGAAGCTGATGGGGGGCTGGGGGGGCTGGTTGGAGTAAGCGAGGGGACCCTGGGTCTGGAGAGGCTGGGAGGGTTGAGGACAGGGTGTCCAAGACCCTGATAAGAGCTCAGATTGAATCCCAGAAGTACTGGGGACCACGGAAGGAATTCTTCCCTGGGAACAGGCAAGCTCAAGTTCATTCATGAAAACATTTATAGAGCGCCTACTGCATGCAGAGCACACGGGCAGCAGATGAGTAAGGGACAGATACTTCCCACCAGGAGTTACGATCTCAATAGAAATGGAGAAAAATTAAAACTTGTTGCACACCGTGCTGTGCCCTGCAAACTATACCAAAACCTGATTTTGGGGGGTTTTCTTTTTACTTCTTTTTATTACTATTGAATGTTCTGTTAGTTTCAGGTATACAACATATGGATTCAACAATTCTGTTCACTATTCAGTGCTCATCCCAAGTGTAGTCACCGTCTGCCTTTTTTTTTTTTCCTGTGAGAGAGAATCCACATACCGTAAAATTCACCATTGTCAAGTGTGCATCGTGGCCGTTTGGGGTCTATGCACAATCGCACTAATTCCAGACACCAAGTCCTTTCTTAACAGCCTTTTTTTTTTTTCTGGACAAGATCTGACATTTCAACAGGTATGAAACTCAAAAAGAATATAATCACTAACGTGTCCCGGGCTCCCAGGAAGCTACCTCTGTCCACGGTTTTCCCGTGTGTCCTTCCGAGGAGGGCGTCTCGAAGCCGTCAGACCAGTGACCCTCCTTCTTTTTTTTTTTAAAGATTTTATTTATTTATTTGAGAGACAATGAGATAGAGAGCATGAGAGGGGGGAGGGTCAGAGGGAGAAGCGGACTCCCTGCCGAGCGGGGAGCCCGATGCGGGACTCGATCCCAGGACCCTGGGATCATGACCTGAGCCGAAGGCAGTCGCTTAACCAACTGAGCCACCCAGGCGCCCAGTGACCCTCCTTCTGTTTTCAGGGTTTGTTCAAAAAGCCTTTTTACTTGGAATAATTTCAGCTTTACAGGAAAGTTGCAAAAAGGGTACGAAACATTGCCACGCTCTTCTCGAAGATTCTCCGGGTGCTAACATCTTGCCACATTTGCTTCTCGTCTGCTTTTCCTAATTACTTATTCTGAGCCATTTGAGAACAGGGGTGTGGAGGGGCGTGCAGCCGCACCCCAGCAGGCTCTAGGCTGGGGGCGGGTGATGGTCTGGCGAGGTGGAAGGAACAAGCCGCGGCGGGGACGGAGGCACAGGTGTACCGGGGAAACTTCTGCACAACGAGACTCCCCCTTACTCTTTGTATTAGCTTCCTG